>NW_026137858.1:0-123387 GCF_019393585.1 Leptopilina boulardi
GTGGTAACAGTCTATAAACAATTTGCATATTCAAGAAGTAAATACATACTTTGGGTACCATCAATGTTTCTTTTCCTTCTGTCAGAATTTCAGTAACTGGCAATTGATTAGGGTTTTAAATAGGGTGAAATGAATTTAACGTATTAAGAAAATCTGTTTCATGGAAAGTGGTAACAGTCTATAAACAATTTGCTTATTCTAGAAGTAAATACATACTTTGGGTACCATCAATTTTTCTTTTGCTTCTGTCAGAATTTCAGTAACTGGCAATTGATTAGGGTTTTAAACAGGGTGAAATGAATTTAACGTATTAAGAAAATTTGTTTCATGGAAAGTGGTAACAGTCTATTAACAATTTGCATATTTAAGAAGTAATTGCATACTTTGGTTACCATCAATCTTTCTTTTGCTTCTGCCAGAATTACAGTAACTGGCAATTGATTAGGGTTTTAAACAGGGTGAAATGAATTTAACGTATTAAGAAAATTTGTTTCATGGAAAGTGGTAACAGTCTATAAACAATTTGCATATTCAAGAAGTAAATACATACTTTGGGTACCATCAATGTTTCTTTTCCTTCTGTCAGAATTTCAGTAACTGGCAATTGATTAGGGTTTTAAACAGGGTGAAATGAATTTAACGTATTAAGAAAATTTGTTTCATGGAAAGTGGTAACAGTCTATTAACAATTTGCATATTTAAGAAGTAATTGCATACTTTGGGTACCATCAATGTTTCTTTTCCTTCTGTCAGAATTTCAGTAACTGGCTATTGATTAGAGAATTTAGAAGGGTAAAATGATTTTGGTCAAAAGATTATTAGAAATTTTGTTACTAGAAGTAGTAGCCGAATATAAACAATTTATTTATGTCAACAATTAAATGCATACTTTGGGTACCATCAATTTTTCTTTTGCTTCTGTCAGAATTTCAGTAACTGGCAATTGATTAGGGTTTTAAACATGGTGAAATAAATTTAACGTATTAAGAAAATTTGATTCATGGAAAGTGGTAACAATCTATAAACAATTTGCATATTCAAGAAGTAAATACATACTTTGAATACCATCAATGTTTCTTTTCCTTCTGTCGGAATTTCAGTAACTGGCAATTGATTAGGGTTTTAAACAGGGTGAAATGAATTTAACGTATTAAGAAAATTTGTTTCATGGAAAGTGGTAACAGTCTATAAACAATTTGCATATTCAAGAAGTAAATACATACTTTGGGTACCATCAATGTTTCTTTTCCTTCTGTCAGAATTTCAGTAACTGGCAATTGATTAGGGTTTTAAACAGGGTGAAATGAATTTAACGTATTAAGAAAATTTGTTTCATGGAAAGTGGTAACAGTCTATTAACAATTTGCATATTTAAGAAGTAATTGCATACTTTGGTTACCATCAATCTTTCTTTTGCTTCTGCCAGAATTACAGTAACTGGCAATTGATTAGGGTTTTAAACAGGGTGAAATGAATTTAACGTATTAAGAAAATTTGTTTCATGGAAAGTGGTAACAGTCTATAAACAATTTGCATATTCAAGAAGTAAATACATACTTTGGGTACCATCAATGTTTCTTTTCCTTCTGTCAGAATTTCAGTAACTGGCAATTGATTAGGGTTTTAAATAGGGTGAAATGAATTTAACGTATTAAGAAAATCTGTTTCATGGAAAGTGGTAACAGTCTATAAACAATTTGCTTATTCTAGAAGTAAATACATACTTTGGGTACCATCAATTTTTCTTTTGCTTCTGTCAGAATTTCAGTAACTGGCAATTGATTAGGGTTTTAAACAGGGTGAAATGAATTTAACGTATTAAGAAAATTTGTTTCATGGAAAGTGGTAACAGTCTATTAACAATTTGCATATTTAAGAAGTAATTGCATACTTTGGTTACCATCAATCTTTCTTTTGCTTCTGCCAGAATTACAGTAACTGGCAATTGATTAGGGTTTTAAACAGGGTGAAATGAATTTAACGTATTAAGAAAATTTGTTTCATGGAAAGTGGTAACAGTCTATAAACAATTTGCATATTCAAGAAGTAAATACATACTTTGGGTACCATCAATGTTTCTTTTCCTTCTGTCAGAATTTCAGCAACTGGCAATTGATTAGGGTTTTAAACAGGGTGAAATGAATTTAACGTATTAAGAAAATTTGTTTCATGGAAAGTGGTAACAGTCTATTAACAATTTGCATATTTAAGAAGTAATTGCATACTTTGGGTACCATCAATGTTTCTTTTCCTTCTGTCAGAATTTCAGTAACTGGCTATTGATTAGAGAATTTAGAAGGGTAAAATGATTTTGGTCAAAAGATTATTAGAAATTTTGTTACTAGAAGTAGTAGCCGAATATAAACAATTTATTTATGTCAACAATTAAATGCATACTTTGGGTACCATCAATTTTTCTTTTGCTTCTGTCAGAATTTCAGTAACTGGCAATTGATTAGGGTTTTAAACATGGTGAAATAAATTTAACGTATTAAGAAAATTTGATTCATGGAAAGTGGTAACAATCTATAAACAATTTGCATATTCAAGAAGTAAATACATACTTTGAATACCATCAATGTTTCTTTTCCTTCTGTCGGAATTTCAGTAAC
This sequence comes from Leptopilina boulardi, assembly GCF_019393585.1. NCBI lineage: Eukaryota > Metazoa > Arthropoda > Insecta > Hymenoptera > Figitidae > Leptopilina > Leptopilina boulardi. The sequence goes on from NW_026137858.1 coordinate 2,613, forward strand.
TGGCAATTGATTAGGGTTTTAAACAGGGTGAAATGAATTTAACGTATTAAGAAAATTTGTTTCATGGAAAGTGGTAACAGTCTATAAACAATTTGCATATTCAAGAAGTAAATACATACTTTGGGTACCATCAATGTTTCTTTTCCTTCTGTCAGAATTTCAGTAACTGGCAATTGATTAGGGTTTTAAACAGGGTGAAATGAATTTAACGTATTAAGAAAATTTGTTTCATGGAAAGTGGTAACAGTCTATTAACAATTTGCATATTTAAGAAGTAATTGCATACTTTGGGTACCATCAATGTTTCTTTTCCTTCTGTCAGAATTTCAGTAACTGGCTATTGATTAGAGAATTTAGAAGGGTAAAATGATTTTGGTCAAAAGATTATTAGAAATTTTGTTACTAGAAGTAGTAGCCGAATATAAACAATTTATTTATGTCAACAATTAAATGCATACTTTGGGTACCATCAATTTTTCTTTTGCTTCTGTCAGAATTTCAGTAACTGGCAATTGATTAGGGTTTTAAACATGGTGAAATGAATTTAACGTATTAAGAAAATTTGTTTCATGGAAAGTGGTAACAGTCTATAAACAATTTGCTTATTCAAGAAGTAAATACATACTGTGAGTACCATCAATGTTTCTTTTCCTTCTGTCGGAATTTCAGTAACTGGCAATTGATTAGGGTTTTAAACAGGGTGAAATGAATTTAACGTATTAAGAAAATTTGTTTCATGGAAAGTGGTAACAGTCTATAAACAATTTGCATATTCAAGAAGTAAATACATACTTTAGGTACCATCAATGTTTCTTTTCCTTCTGTCAGAATTTCAGTAACTGGCAATTGATTAGGGTTTTAAACAGGGTGAAATGAATTTAACGTATTAAGAAAATTTGTTTCATGGAAAGTGGTAACAGTCTATTAACAATTTGCATATTTAAGAAGTAATTGCATACTTTGGGTACCATCAATGTTTCTTTTCCTTCTGTCAGAATTTCAGTAACTGGCTATTGATTAGAGAATTTAGAAGGGTAAAATGATTTTGGTCAAAAGATTATTAGAAATTTTGTTACTAGAAGTAGTAGCCGAATATAAACAATTTATTTATGTCAACAATTAAATGCATACTTTGGGTACCATCAATTTTTCTTTTGCTTCTGTCAGAATTTCAGTAACTGGCAATTGATTAGGGTTTTAAACATGGTGAAATAAATTTAACGTATTAAGAAAATTTGATTCATGGAAAGTGGTAACAATCTATAAACAATTTGCATATTCAAGAAGTAAATACATACTTTGAATACCATCAATGTTTCTTTTCCTTCTGTCGGAATTTCAGTAACTGGCAATTGATTAGGGTTTTAAACAGGGTGAAATGAATTTAACGTATTAAGAAAATTTGTTTCATGGAAAGTGGTAACAGTCTATAAACAATTTGCATATTCAAGAAGTAAATACATACTTTGGGTACCATCAATGTTTCTTTTCCTTCTGTCAGAATTTCAGTATCTGGCAATTGATTAGGGTTTTAAACAGGGTGAAATGAATTTAACGTATTAAGAAAATTTGTTTCATGGAAAGTGGTAACAGTCTATTAACAATTAGCATATTTAAGAAGTAATTGCATACTTTGGGTACCATCAATCTTTCTTTTGCTTCTGCCAGAATTACAGTAACTGGCTATTGATTAGGGTTTTTAACAGGGTGAAATAAATATGATAAGAAAATTATTAGAATTTCTGTTACTGGAAGTAGTAAACGAATATAATAACAATTTACATGAGTCAACAATTAAATGCATACTTTGAGTACCATAATGTATCATTTCCTTCTATCAGAATTTTGGTAACTTGCGATTATTAAATGAATTTACAGTATGTAATAATGAAAAGGAATATAACGTATTAAGAAAATTTGTTTCATGGAAAGTGGTAGCAGTCTATAAACACTATGCTTATTCAACAAGTAAATGCATACTTTGGGTACCATGAATGTTTCTTTAGCTTCTGTCAGAACTTCAGTAAGTGGCAATTGATTAGGGTTTTAAACGGGGTGAAATGAATTTAACGTATTAAGAAAATTTGTTTCATGGAAAGTGGTAACAGTCTATAAACAATTTGCATATTCAAGAAGTAAATACATACTTTGGGTACCATCAATGTTTCTTTTCCTTCTGTCAGAATTTCAGTAACTGGCAATTGATTAGGGTTTTAAATAGGGTGAAATAAATTTAACGTATTAAGAAAATCTGTTTCATGGAAAGTGGTAACAGTCTATAAACAATTTGCATATTCAAGAAGTAAATACATACTTTGGGTACCATCAATGTTTCTTTTCCTTCTGTCAGAATTTCAGTAACTGGCAATTGATTAGGGTTTTAAACAGGGTGAAATGAATTTAACGTATTAAGAAAATTTGTTTCATGGAAAGTGGTAACAGTCTATTAACAATTTGTATATTTAAGAAGTAATTGCATACTTTGGGTACCATCAATGTTTCTTTTCCTTCTGTCAGAATTTCAGTAACTGGCTATTGATTAGAGAATTTAGAAGGGTAAAATGATTTTGGTCAAAAGATTATTAGAAATTTTGTTACTAGAAGTAGTAGCCGAATATAAACAATTTATTTATGTCAACAATTAAATGCATACTTTGGGTACCATCAATTTTTCTTTTGCTTCTGTCAGAATTTCAGTAACTGGCAATTGATTAGGGTTTTAAACATGGTGAAATAAATTTAACGTATTAAGAAAATTTGATTCATGGAAAGTGGTAACAATCTATAAACAATTTGCATATTCAAGAAGTAAATACATACTTTGAATACCATCAATGTTTCTTTTCCTTCTGTCGGAATTTCAGTAACTGGCTATTGATTAGGGTTTTAAACAGGGTGAAATGAATTTAACGTATTAAGAAAATTTGTTTCATGGAAAGTGGTAACAGTCTATAAACAATTTGCATATTCAAGAAGTAAATACATACTTTGGGTACCATCAATGTTTCTTTTCCTTCTGTCAGAATTTCAGTAACTGGCAATTGATTAGGGTTTTAAACAGGGTGAAATGAATTTAACGTATTAAGAAAATTTGTTTCATGGAAAGTGGTAACAGTCTATTAACAATTGAGTAGCTGCCTGCAATAACTCGCCGAGCGCTTGGCCGATCGCTCTAACGCCAGTCAAACGTTCAAAAACGTAAAAAAAATGAAAAATCAAAATGTTGATTTTTGAAAAGTGCAATCTTGTAGGACATAAGATGGCGCATCTTTTTTCCTTTGAGTTTTTTTTGTAGATCAAAAAATAGAGTTAATATATGTAAAACACTTAAAAATTTTATTTCACAAATTTCATTCAATTTTTAAACATAAATCATAGTATCTTTGACAAATTTCAATGAATCTTATTGAAAATTAATATACATACGTATTTAGGTCCATAGAAGACGACAACATAATCAAAAATATTAAAATCATCAATTGTTTATTTATAATTAATTGTAAATGAAGACTTGTCAATAATAATGTTTACTTACCTTTGTCGACATAAAGTGTGTGGGGAACTTCAGAGTTGAAGAAACTTCCAGTGAGACATTTGTTTATCATAATGTAAGGAAGTTTTTTGTAAAATTGAAAAACAATTTATCAACAACTTTAGAAAATATAGAACGTTTAAGAAAACATGCGCGACGCGCTAGCGAGTCTCCGCGCGGAGAATTGCACACAAGAGTTAAGAAGGACGTTATGTTATGTTGTGATATATTGTGTTTTGAAAATGGAGCCAACATACTATCACTGTTGATATGTAACAATACACTAATTTCTTAAAAAAATGAAGAAACAGAAAATAAAGATATACCTTAATATTAATTATTAAAAAACTTATTTGCAAACTGCACAAACAGTACATACAAGCACCAAAATATTTTAAAACTATTGATTATTAAGTAAATATTAAAAAAACAGTTGTTCAAATTTATTTTGCATTTTCATAAAATTAACACATATTTTATTTGAAAATCATTTCTAAGAATGTAGTGACAATATTTGTTTCTGTATTTTCGGTCCTCTACAACTCTTGTTTGCAATTCTCCGCGCGGAGACTCGCTAGCGCGTCGCGCATGTTTTCTTAAACGTTCTGTATTTTCTAAAGTTGTTGATAAATTGTTTTTCAATTTTACAAAAAACTTCCTTACATTATGATAAACAAATGTCTCACTGGAAGTTTCTTCAACTCTGAAGTTCCCCACACACTTTATGCCGACAAAGGTAAGTAAACATTATTATTGACAAGTCTTCATTTACAATTAATTATAAATAAACAATTGATAATTTTAATATTTTTGATTATGTTGTCGTCTTCTATGGACCTAAATACGTATGTATATTCATTTTCAATAAGATTCATTGAAATTTGTCAAAGATACTATGATTTATGTTTAAAAATTGAATGAAATTTGTGAAATAAAATTTTTAAGTGTTTTGCATATATTAACTCTATTTTTTGATCTACAAAAAAAACTCAAAGGAAAAAAGATGCGCCATCTTATGTCCTACAAGATTGCACTTTTCAAAAATCAACATTTTGATTTTTCATTTTTTTCACGTTTTTGAACGTTTGACTGGCGTTAGAGCGATCGGCCAAGCGCTCGGCGAGTTATTGCAGGCAGCTACTCAATTTGCATATTTAAGAAGTAATTGCATACTTTGGGTACCATCAATGTTTCTTTTCCTTCTGTCAGAATTTCAGTAACTGGCTATTGATTAGGAAATTTAACAGGGTAAAATGATTTTGGTCAGAGAATTATTAGAATTTTTGTTACTAGAAGTAGTAGCCGAATATAAACAATTTATATATGTCAACAAGTAAATGCATACTTTGGGTACCATCAATTTTTCTTTTGCTTCTGTCAGAATTTCAGTAACTGGCAATTGATTAGGGTTTTAATCAGGGTGAATTGAATTTAACGTATTAAAAAAATTTGTTTCATGGAAAGTGGTAACAGTCTATAAACAATTTGCATATTCAAGAAGTAAATACATACTTTGGGTACCATCAATGTTTCTTTTCCTTCTGTCAGAATTTCAGTAACTGGCGATTATTAAATTAATTAACAGTAAGTAATAATGAGAAGGATTATAACGTATTATGAAATTTTGTTTCATGGAAAGTAGTAGCCGAATATAAACAATTTATATAAGTCAACAATTAAATGCATACTTTGGGTACCATCAATTTTTCATTTGCTTCTGTCAGAATTTAAGTAACTGGCAATTGATTAGGGTTTTAAACAGGGTGAAATGAATTTAACGTATTAAGAAAATTTGTTTCATGGCAAGTGGTAGCAGTCTATAAACAATTTGCTTATTCAAGAAGTAAATGCATACTTTGGGTACCATCAATGTTTCTTTTCCTTCTGTCAGAATTTCGGTAACTGGCTATTGATTAGGGAATTTAGCAGGGTAAAATGATTTTAGTCAGAAGATTATTAGAATTTTTGTTACTAGAAGTAGTAGGCGAATATAAACAATTTATATATGTCAACAATTAAATGCATACTTTGGGTACCATCAATTTTTCTTTTGCTTCTGTCAGAATTTCATTAACTGGCAATTGATTAGGGTTTTAAACATGGTGAAATGAATTTAACTATTAAGAAAATTTGTTTCATGGAAAGTGGTAACAGTCTATAAACAATTTGCATATTTAAGAAGTAATTGCATACTTTGGGTACCATCAATGTTTCTTTTCCTTCTGTCAGAATTTCAGTAACTGGCTATTGATTAGGGAATTTAACAGGGTAAAATGATTTTGGTCAGAAGATTATTAGAATTTTTGTTACTAGAAGTAGTAGCTGAATATAAACAATTTATATATGTGAACAATTAAATGCATACTTTGGGTACCATCAATTTTTCTTTTGCTTCGGACAGAATTTCAGTAACTGGCAATTGATTAGGGTTTTAAACAGGGTGAATTGAATTTAACGTATTAAAAAAATTTGTTTCATGGAAAGTGGTAACAGTCTATAAACAATTTGCATATTCAAGAAGTAAATACATACTTTGGGTACCATCAATGTTTCTTTTCCTTCTGTCAGAATTTCAGTAACTGGCGATTATTAAATTAATTAACAGTAAGTAATAATGTGAAGGATTATAACGTATTATGAAATTTTGTCTCATGGAAAGTAGTAGCCGAATATAAACAATTTATATAAGTCAACAATTAAATGCATACTTTGGGTACCATCAATTTTTCATTTGCTTCTGTCAGAATTTAAGTAACTGGCAATTGATTAGGGTTTTAAACAGGGTGAAATGAATTTAACGTATTAAGAAAATTTGTTTCATGGAAAGTGGTAGCAGTCTATAAACAATTTGCTAATTCAAGAAGTAAATGCATACTTTGGGTACCATCAATGTTTCTTTTCCTTCTGTCAGAATTTCAGTAACTGGCTATTGATTAGGGAATTTAGCAGGGTAAAATGATTTTAGTCAGAAGATTATTAGAATTTTTGTTACTAGAAGTAGTAGGCGAATATAAACAATTTATATATGTCAACAATTAAATGCATACTTTGGGTACCATCAATTTTTCTTGTGCTTCTGACAGAATTTCAGTAACTGGCAATTGATTAGGGTTTTAAACAGGGTGAATTGAATTTAACGTATTAAGAAAATTTGTTTCATGGAAAGTGGTAACAGTCTATAAACAATTTGCATATTCAAGAAGTAAATACATACTTTGGGTAACATCAATGTTTATTTTGCTTCTATCAGAATTTTAGTAACTAGCGATTGAATAGGGAATTTAACAGGGTAAAATGATTATTGTCAGAAGATTATTAGAATTTTTGTTACTAAAAGTAGTAGCTGAATATAAACAATTTATAAAAGACAACAATTAAATGCATACTTTGGGTACCATCAATGGTTCTTTTGCTTCTATCAGAATTTTATTAACTAGCGATTGATTTGGGTATTAAACAGGGTGAAATAAATTTAACGTATTAAGAAAATTTGTTTCATGGAAAGTGGTAACAGTCTATAAACAATTTGCATATTCAAGAAGTAAATACATACTTTGGGTACCATCAATGTTTCTTTTCCTTCTGTCAGAAGTTCAGTAACTGGCTATTGATTAGGGAATTGAGCAGGGTGAATTGAATTTAACGTATTAAAAAAATTTGTTTCATGGAAAGTGGTAACAGTCTATTAACAATTTGCATATTTAAGAAGTAATTGCATACTTTGGGTACCATCAATGTTTCTTTTCCTTCTGTCAGAATTTCAGTAACTGGCTATTGATTAGGGAATTTAACAGGGTAAAATGATTTTGGTCACAAGATTATTAGAATTTTTGTTACTAGAAGTAGTAGCCGAATATAAACAATTTATATATGTCAACAATTAAATGCATACTTTGGGTACCATCAATGGTTCTTTTGCTTCTATCAGAATTTTCTTAACTAGCGATTGATTTGGGTATTAAACAGGGTAAAATGAGTATAGTAAGAAAATTATTAGAATTTTTGTTACTGAAAGTAGTAACCGAAAATAAACAATTTTTATAAGTCAACAATAAAATGCATACTTTGGGTACCATCATGTATCATTTCCTTCTATCAGATTTTTAATAACTAGCGATTGATTAGGGAATTTAACAGGGGAAAATGATTATGGTCAGAAGAATATTAGAATTTCAGTTACTGAAAGTAGTAACCGAAAATAAACAATTTTTATAAGTCAACAATAAAATGCATACTTTAGGTACCATCATGTATCATTTCCTTCTATCAGAATTGTGGTAACTAGCGATTATTAAATTAATTAACAGTAAGTAATAATGAGAAGGATTATAACGTATTAAAAAAATTTTCTCATGGAAAGTGGTAGCAGTCTATAAACAATTTGTTTAATCAACAAGTAAATGCATACTTTGGGTACCATCAATGTTTCTTTTGCTTCTGTCAGAATTTCAGTAACTGGCAATTGATTAGGGTTTTAAACAGGGTGAAATGAGTTTAACGTATTAAGAAAATTTGTTTCATGGAAAGTGGTAACAGTCTATTAACAATTTGCATATTTAAGAAGTAAATGCATACTTAGGGAACCATCAATGTTTCTTTTGCTTCTATCAGAATTTTAGTAACTAGCGATTGATTAGGGAATTTAACAGGGTAAAATGATTATTGTCAGAAGATGATTAGAATTTTTGTAACTAAAAGTAGTAGCTGAATATAAACAATTTATATAAGACAACAATTAAATGCATACTTTGGGTACCATCAATGGTTCTTTTGCTTCTATCAGAATTTTATTAACCAGCGATTGATTTAGGTATTAAACAGGGTGAAATGAGTATAGTAAGAAAATTATTAGCATTTTTGTTACAGAAAGTAGTAACCGAAAATAAACAATTTTTATAAGTCAACAATAAAATGCATACTTTGGGTACCGTCATGTATCACTTCCTTCCATCAGAATTGTGGTAACTAGCGATTATTAAATTAATTAACAGTAAGTATTAATGAGAAGGATTATAACGTATTAAAAAAATTTTCTCATGGAAAGAGGTAGCATTTTATAAACAATTTGCTTATTTAACAAATAAATGCATACTTTGGGTACCATCAATGTTTCTTTTCCTTCTGTCAGAATTTCAGTAACTGGCAATTGATTAGGGTTTTAAACAGGGTGAAATGAATTTAACGTATTAAGAAAATTTGTTTCATGGAAAGTGGTAACAGTCTATTAACAATTTGCATATTTAAGAAGTAATTGCATACTTTGGGTACCATCAATGTTTCTTTTCCTTCTGTCAGAATTTCAGTAACTGGCTATTGATTAGAGAATTTAGAAGGGTAAAATGATTTTGGTCAAAAGATTATTAGAAATTTTGTTACTAGAAGTAGTAGCCGAATATAAACAATTTATTTATGTCAACAATTAAATGCATACTTTGGGTACCATCAATTTTTCTTTTGCTTCTGTCAGAATTTCAGTAACTGGCAATTGATTAGGGTTTTAAACATGGTGAAATGAATTTAACGTATTAAGAAAATTTGATTCATGGAAAGTGGTAACAGTCTATAAACAATTTGCTTATTCAAGAAGTAAATGCATACTTTGGGTACCATCAATGTTTCTTTTCCTTCTGTCAGAATTTCAGTAACTGGCTATTGATTAGGAAATTTAGAAGGGTAAAATGATTTTGGTCCGAAGATTATTAGAAATTTTGTTACTAGAAGTAGTAGCCGAATATAAACAATTTGCATATTCAAGAAGTAAATACATACTTTGAATACCATCAATTTTTCTTTTGCTTCTGTCAGAATTTCAGTAACTGGCAATTGATTAGGGTTTTAAACAGGGTGAAATGAATTTAACGTATTAAGAAAATTTGTTTCATGGAAAGTGGTAACAGTCTATAAACAATTTGCATATTCAAGAAGTAAATACATACTTTGGGTACCATCAATGTTTCTTTTCCTTCTGTCAGAATTTCAGTAACTGGCAATTGATTAGGGTTTTAAACAGGGTGAAATGAATTTAACGTATTAAGAAAATTTGTTTCATGGAAAGTGGTAACAGTCTATTAACAATTGAGTAGCTGCCTGCAATAACTCGCCGAGCGCTTGGCCGATCGCTCTAACGCCAGTCAAACGTTCAAAAACGTAAAAAAAATGAAAAATCAAAATGTTGATTTTTGAAAAGTGCAATCTTGTAGGACATAAGATGGCGCATCTTTTTTCCTTTGAGTTTTTTTTGTAGATCAAAAAATAGAGTTAATATATGTAAAACACTTAAAAATTTTATTTCACAAATTTCATTCAATTTTTAAACATAAATCATAGTATCTTTGACAAATTTCAATGAATCTTATTGAAAATTAATATACATACGTATTTAGGTCCATAGAAGACGACAACATAATCAAAAATATTAAAATCATCAATTGTTTATTTATAATTAATTGTAAATGAAGACTTGTCAATAATAATGTTTACTTACCTTTGTCGACATAAAGTGTGTGGGGAACTTCAGAGTTGAAGAAACTTCCAGTGAGACATTTGTTTATCATAATGTAAGGAAGTTTTTTGTAAAATTGAAAAACAATTTATCAACAACTTTAGAAAATATAGAACGTTTAAGAAAACATGCGCGACGCGCTAGCGAGTCTCCGCGCGGAGAATTGCACACAAGAGTTAAGAAGGACGTTATGTTATGTTGTGATATATTGTGTTTTGAAAATGGAGCCAACATACTATCACTGTTGATATGTAACAATACACTAATTTCTTAAAAAAATGAAGAAACAGAAAATAAAGATATACCTTAATATTAATTATTAAAAAACTTATTTGCAAACTGCACAAACAGTACATACAAGCACCAAAATATTTTAAAACTATTGATTATTAAGTAAATATTAAAAAAACAGTTGTTCAAATTTATTTTGCATTTTCATAAAATTAACACATATTTTATTTGAAAATCATTTCTAAGAATGTAGTGACAATATTTGTTTCTGTATTTTCGGTCCTCTACAACTCTTGTTTGCAATTCTCCGCGCGGAGACTCGCTAGCGCGTCGCGCATGTTTTCTTAAACGTTCTGTATTTTCTAAAGTTGTTGATAAATTGTTTTTCAATTTTACAAAAAACTTCCTTACATTATGATAAACAAATGTCTCACTGGAAGTTTCTTCAACTCTGAAGTTCCCCACACACTTTATGCCGACAAAGGTAAGTAAACATTATTATTGACAAGTCTTCATTTACAATTAATTATAAATAAACAATTGATAATTTTAATATTTTTGATTATGTTGTCGTCTTCTATGGACCTAAATACGTATGTATATTCATTTTCAATAAGATTCATTGAAATTTGTCAAAGATACTATGATTTATGTTTAAAAATTGAATGAAATTTGTGAAATAAAATTTTTAAGTGTTTTGCATATATTAACTCTATTTTTTGATCTACAAAAAAAACTCAAAGGAAAAAAGATGCGCCATCTTATGTCCTACAAGATTGCACTTTTCAAAAATCAACATTTTGATTTTTCATTTTTTTCACGTTTTTGAACGTTTGACTGGCGTTAGAGCGATCGGCCAAGCGCTCGGCGAGTTATTGCAGGCAGCTACTCAATTTGCATATTTAAGAAGTAATTGCATACTTTGGGTACCATCGTTTCTTTTCCTTCTGTCAGAATTTCAGTAACTGGCTATTGATTAGGAAATTTAACAGGGTAAAATGATTTTGGTCAGAGAATTATTAGAATTTTTGTTACTAGAAGTAGTAGCCGAATATAAACAATTTATATATGTCAACAAGTAAATGCATACTTTGGGTACCATCAATTTTTCTTTTGCTTCTGTCAGAATTTCAGTAACTGGCAATTGATTAGGGTTTTAATCAGGGTGAATTGAATTTAACGTATTAAAAAAATTTGTTTCATGGAAAGTGGTAACAGTCTATAAACAATTTGCATATTCAAGAAGTAAATACATACTTTGGGTACCATCAATGTTTCTTTTCCTTCTGTCAGAATTTCAGTAACTGGCGATTATTAAATTAATTAACAGTAAGTAATAATGAGAAGGATTATAACGTATTATGAAATTTTGTTTCATGGAAAGTAGTAGCCGAATATAAACAATTTATATAAGTCAACAATTAAATGCATACTTTGGGTACCATCAATTTTTCATTTGCTTCTGTCAGAATTTAAGTAACTGGCAATTGATTAGGGTTTTAAACAGGGTGAAATGAATTTAACGTATTAAGAAAATTTGTTTCATGGCAAGTGGTAGCAGTCTATAAACAATTTGCTTATTCAAGAAGTAAATGCATACTTTGGGTACCATCAATGTTTCTTTTCCTTCTGTCAGAATTTCGGTAACTGGCTATTGATTAGGGAATTTAGCAGGGTAAAATGATTTTAGTCAGAAGATTATTAGAATTTTTGTTACTAGAAGTAGTAGGCGAATATAAACAATTTATATATGTCAACAATTAAATGCATACTTTGGGTACCATCAATTTTTCTTTTGCTTCTGTCAGAATTTCATTAACTGGCAATTGATTAGGGTTTTAAACATGGTGAAATGAATTTAACTATTAAGAAAATTTGTTTCATGGAAAGTGGTAACAGTCTATAAACAATTTGCATATTTAAGAAGTAATTGCATACTTTGGGTACCATCAATGTTTCTTTTCCTTCTGTCAGAATTTCAGTAACTGGCTATTGATTAGGGAATTTAACAGGGTAAAATGATTTTGGTCAGAAGATTATTAGAATTTTTGTTACTAGAAGTAGTAGCTGAATATAAACAATTTATATATGTGAACAATTAAATGCATACTTTGGGTACCATCAATTTTTCTTTTGCTTCGGACAGAATTTCAGTAACTGGCAATTGATTAGGGTTTTAAACAGGGTGAATTGAATTTAACGTATTAAAAAAATTTGTTTCATGGAAAGTGGTAACAGTCTATAAACAATTTGCATATTCAAGAAGTAAATACATACTTTGGGTACCATCAATGTTTCTTTTCCTTCTGTCAGAATTTCAGTAACTGGCGATTATTAAATTAATTAACAGTAAGTAATAATGTGAAGGATTATAACGTATTATGAAATTTTGTCTCATGGAAAGTAGTAGCCGAATATAAACAATTTATATAAGTCAACAATTAAATGCATACTTTGGGTACCATCAATTTTTCATTTGCTTCTGTCAGAATTTAAGTAACTGGCAATTGATTAGGGTTTTAAACAGGGTGAAATGAATTTAACGTATTAAGAAAATTTGTTTCATGGAAAGTGGTAGCAGTCTATAAACAATTTGCTAATTCAAGAAGTAAATGCATACTTTGGGTACCATCAATGTTTCTTTTCCTTCTGTCAGAATTTCAGTAACTGGCTATTGATTAGGGAATTTAGCAGGGTAAAATGATTTTAGTCAGAAGATTATTAGAATTTTTGTTACTAGAAGTAGTAGGCGAATATAAACAATTTATATATGTCAACAATTAAATGCATACTTTGGGTACCATCAATTTTTCTTGTGCTTCTGACAGAATTTCAGTAACTGGCAATTGATTAGGGTTTTAAACAGGGTGAATTGAATTTAACGTATTAAGAAAATTTGTTTCATGGAAAGTGGTAACAGTCTATAAACAATTTGCATATTCAAGAAGTAAATACATACTTTGGGTAACATCAATGTTTATTTTGCTTCTATCAGAATTTTAGTAACTAGCGATTGAATAGGGAATTTAACAGGGTAAAATGATTATTGTCAGAAGATTATTAGAATTTTTGTTACTAAAAGTAGTAGCTGAATATAAACAATTTATAAAAGACAACAATTAAATGCATACTTTGGGTACCATCAATGGTTCTTTTGCTTCTATCAGAATTTTATTAACTAGCGATTGATTTGGGTATTAAACAGGGTGAAATAAATTTAACGTATTAAGAAAATTTGTTTCATGGAAAGTGGTAACAGTCTATAAACAATTTGCATATTCAAGAAGTAAATACATACTTTGGGTACCATCAATGTTTCTTTTCCTTCTGTCAGAAGTTCAGTAACTGGCTATTGATTAGGGAATTGAGCAGGGTGAATTGAATTTAACGTATTAAAAAAATTTGTTTCATGGAAAGTGGTAACAGTCTATTAACAATTTGCATATTTAAGAAGTAATTGCATACTTTGGATACCATCAATGTTTCTTTTCCTTCTGTCAGAATTTCAGTAACTGGCTATTGATTAGGGAATTTAACAGGGTAAAATGATTTTGGTCACAAGATTATTAGAATTTTTGTTACTAGAAGTAGTAGCCGAATATAAACAATTTATATATGTCAACAATTAAATGCATACTTTGGGTACCATCAATGGTTCTTTTGCTTCTATCAGAATTTTCTTAACTAGCGATTGATTTGGGTATTAAACAGGGTAAAATGAGTATAGTAAGAAAATTATTAGAATTTTTGTTACTGAAAGTAGTAACCGAAAATAAACAATTTTTATAAGTCAACAATAAAATGCATACTTTGGGTACCATCATGTATCATTTCCTTCTATCAGATTTTTAATAACTAGCGATTGATTAGGGAATTTAACAGGGGAAAATGATTATGGTCAGAAGAATATTAGAATTTCAGTTACTGAAAGTAGTAACCGAAAATAAACAATTTTTATAAGTCAACAATAAAATGCATACTTTAGGTACCATCATGTATCATTTCCTTCTATCAGAATTGTGGTAACTAGCGATTATTAAATTAATTAACAGTAAGTAATAATGAGAAGGATTATAACGTATTAAAAAAATTTTCTCATGGAAAGTGGTAGCAGTCTATAAACAATTTGTTTAATCAACAAGTAAATGCATACTTTGGGTACCATCAATGTTTCTTTTGCTTCTGTCAGAATTTCAGTAACTGGCAATTGATTAGGGTTTTAAACAGGGTGAAATGAGTTTAACGTATTAAGAAAATTTGTTTCATGGAAAGTAGTAACAGTCTATTAACAATTTGCATATTTAAGAAGTAAATGCATACTTAGGGAACCATCAATGTTTCTTTTGCTTCTATCAGAATTTTAGTAACTAGCGATTGATTAGGGAATTTAACAGGGTAAAATGATTATTGTCAGAAGATGATTAGAATTTTTGTAACTAAAAGTAGTAGCTGAATATAAACAATTTATATAAGACAACAATTAAATGCATACTTTGGGTACCATCAATGGTTCTTTTGCTTCTATCAGAATTTTATTAACCAGCGATTGATTTAGGTATTAAACAGGGTGAAATGAGTATAGTAAGAAAATTATTAGCATTTTTGTTACAGAAAGTAGTAACCGAAAATAAACAATTTTTATAAGTCAACAATAAAATGCATACTTTGGGTACCGTCATGTATCACTTCCTTCCATCAGAATTGTGGTAACTAGCGATTATTAAATTAATTAACAGTAAGTATTAATGAGAAGGATTATAACGTATTAAAAAAATTTTCTCATGGAAAGAGGTAGCATTTTATAAACAATTTGCTTATTTAACAAATAAATGCATACTTTGGGTACCATCAATGTTTCTTTTCCTTCTGTCAGAATTTCAATAACTGGCTATTGTTTAGAATATTAAATAGGGTGAAATGAATATGATAAGAAAATTATTAGAATATCTGTAACTGAAAGTAGTAACCGTATTTAAACAATTTACATATGTCAACAATTAAGTGCATACTTTGAGTACCATCAATGTTTCTTTTGCTTCTGTCAGAATTTCAGTAACTTGCAATTGATTAGAGTTTTAAACAGGGTGAAATGAATTTAACGTATTAAGAAAATTTGTTTCATGGAAAGTGGTAACAGTCTATTAACAGTTTGCATATTTAAGAAGTAAATGCATACTTTGAGTACCATAATGTTTCATTTCCTTCTATCAGAATTGTGGTAACTATCGATTATTAAATTAATTAACAGTAACTAATAAAGAGAAGGATTATAACGTATTAAGAAAATTTGTTTCATGGAAAGTGGTAGCAGTCTATAAACAATTCGGTTATTTAACAAGTAAATTTATACTTTGGGTACCATCATGTATCATTTCCTTCTATCAGAATTGTGGTAACTAGCGATTATTAAATTAATTAACAGTAAGTAATAATGAGAAGGATTATAATGTATTAAAAAAAATTTTCTCATGGAAAGTGGTAGCATTCGATAAACAATTTGCTTATTTAACAAGTAAATGCATACTTTGGGTACCATCAAACTTTCTTTTGCTTCTGTCAGAATTTCAGTAACTGGCAATTGATTAGGGTTTTAAACAGGGTGAAATGAATTTAACGTATTAAGAAAATTTGTTTCATGGAAAGTGGTAACAGTCTATAAACAATTTGCATATTCAAGAAGTAAATACATACTTTGGGTACCATCAATGTTTCTTTTCCTTCTGTCAGAATTTCAGTAACTGGCAATTGATTAGGGTTTTAAACAGGGTGAAATGAATTTAACGTATTAAGAAAATTTGTTTCATGGAAAGTGGTAACAGTCTATTAACAATTTGCATATTTAAGAAGTAATTGCATACTTTGGGTACCATCAATGTTTCTTTTCCTTCTGTCAGAATTTCAGTAACTGGCTATTGATTAGAGAATTTAGAAGGGTAAAATGATTTTGGTCAAAAGATTATTAGAAATTTTGTTACTAGAAGTAGTAGCCGAATATAAACAATTTATTTATGTCAACAATTAAATGCATACTTTGGGTACCATCAATTTTTCTTTTGCTTCTGTCAGAATTTCAGTAACTGGCAATTGATTAGGGTTTTAAACATGGTGAAATGAATTTAACGTATTAAGAAAATTTGTTTCATGGAAAGTGGTAACAGTCTATAAACAATTTGCTTATTCAAGAAGTAAATACATACTGTGAGTACCATCAATGTTTCTTTTCCTTCTGTCGGAATTTCAGTAACTGGCAATTGATTAGGGTTTTAAACAGGGTGAAATGAATTTAACGTATTAAGAAAATTTGTTTCATGGAAAGTGGTAACAGTCTATTAACAATTAGCATATTTAAGAAGTAATTGCATACTTTGGGTACCATCAATCTTTCTTTTGCTTCTGCCAGAATTACAGTAACTGGCTATTGATTAGGGTTTTTAACAGGGTGAAATAAATATGATAAGAAAATTATTATAATTTCTGTTACTGGAAGTAGTAAACGAATATAATAACAATTTACATGAGTCAACAATTAAATGCATACTTTGAGTACCATAATGTATCATTTCCTTCTATCAGAATTTTGGTAACTTGCGATTATTAAATGAATTTACAGTATGTAATAATGAAAAGGAATATAACGTATTAAGAAAATTTGTTTCATGGAAAGTGGTAGCAGTCTATAAACACTATGCTTATTCAACAAGTAAATGCATACTTTGGGTACCATGAATGTTTCTTTTGCTTCTGTCAGAACTTCAGTAAGTGGCAATTGATTAGGGTTTTAAACGGGGTGAAATGAATTTAACGTATTAAGAAAATTTGTTTCATGGAAAGTGGTAACAGTCTATTAACAATTTGCATATTTAAGAAGTAATTGCATACTTTGGTTACCATCAATCTTTCTTTTGCTTCTGCCAGAATTACAGTAACTGGCAATTGATTAGGGTTTTAAACAGGGTGAAATGAATTTAACGTATTAAGAAAATTTGTTTCATGGAAAGTGGTATCAGTCTATAAACAATTTGCATATTCAAGAAGTAAATACATACTTTGGGTACCATCAATGTTTCTTTTCCTTCTGTCAGAATTTCAGTAACTGGCAATTGATTAGGGTTTTAAATAGGGTGAAATGAATTTAACGTATTAAGAAAATCTGTTTCATGGAAAGTGGTAACAGTCTATAAACAATTTGCATATTCAAGAAGTAAATACATACTTTGGGTACCATCAATGTTTCTTTTCCTTCTGTCAGAATTTCAGTAACTGGCAATTGATTAGGGTTTTAAACAGGGTGAAATGAATTTAACGTATTAAGAAAATTTGTTTCATGGAAAGTGGTAACAGTCTATTAACAATTTGCATATTTAAGAAGTAATTGCATACTTTGGGTACCATCAATGTTTCTTTTCCTTCTGTCAGAATTTCAGTAACTGGCTATTGATTAGAGAATTTAGAAGGGTAAAATGATTTTGGTCAAAAGATTATTAGAAATTTTGTTACTAGAAGTAGTAGCCGAATATAAACAATTTATTTATGTCAACAATTAAATGCATACTTTGGGTACCATCAATTTTTCTTTTGCTTCTGT
Organism: Leptopilina boulardi; assembly: GCF_019393585.1. Lineage (NCBI taxonomy): Eukaryota > Metazoa > Arthropoda > Insecta > Hymenoptera > Figitidae > Leptopilina > Leptopilina boulardi. Next base: position 20,463 of record NW_026137858.1, read on the forward strand.
CAGAATTTCAGTAACTGGCAATTGATTAGGGTTTTAAACATGGTGAAATAAATTTAACGTATTAAGAAAATTTGATTCATGGAAAGTGGTAACAATCTATAAACAATTTGCATATTCAAGAAGTAAATACATACTTTGAATACCATCAATGTTTCTTTTCCTTCTGTCGGAATTTCAGTAACTGGCTATTGATTAGGGAATTTAGAAGGGTAAAATGATTTTGGTCAGAAGATTATTATAAATTTTGTTACTAGAAGTAGTAGCCGAATATAAACAATTTATATATGTCATCAATTAAATGCATTCTTTGGGTACCATCAATTTTTCTTTTGCTTCTGTCAGAATTTCAGTAACTGGCAGTTGATTAGGGTTTTAAACATGGTGAAATGAATTTAACGTATTAAGAAAATTTGATTCATGGAAAGTGGTAACAGTCTATAAACAATTTGCATATTCAAGAAGTAAATACATACTTTGAGTACCATCAATGTTTCTTTTCCTTCTGTCGGAATTTCAGTAACTGGCAATTGATTAGGGTTTTAAACAGGGTGAAATGAATTTAACGTATTAAGAAAATTTGTTTCATGGAAAGTGGTAACAGTCTATAAACAATTTGCATATTCAAGAAGTAAATACATACTTTGGGTACCATCAATGTTTCTTTTCCTTCTGTCAGAATTTCAGTAACTGGCAATTGATTAGGGTTTTAAACAGGGTGAAATGAATTTAACGTATTAAGAAAATTTGTTTCATGGAAAGTGGTAACAGTCTATTAACAATTGAGTAGCTGCCTGCAATAACTCGCCGAGCGCTTGGCCGATCGCTCTAACGCCAGTCAAACGTTCAAAAACGTAAAAAAAATGAAAAATCAAAATGTTGATTTTTGAAAAGTGCAATCTTGTAGGACATAAGATGGCGCATCTTTTTTCCTTTGAGTTTTTTTTGTAGATCAAAAAATAGAGTTAATATATGTAAAACACTTAAAAATTTTATTTCACAAATTTCATTCAATTTTTAAACATAAATCATAGTATCTTTGACAAATTTCAATGAATCTTATTGAAAATTAATATACATACGTATTTAGGTCCATAGAAGACGACAACATAATCAAAAATATTAAAATCATCAATTGTTTATTTATAATTAATTGTAAATGAAGACTTGTCAATAATAATGTTTACTTACCTTTGTCGACATAAAGTGTGTGGGGAACTTCAGAGTTGAAGAAACTTCCAGTGAGACATTTGTTTATCATAATGTAAGGAAGTTTTTTGTAAAATTGAAAAACAATTTATCAACAACTTTAGAAAATATAGAACGTTTAAGAAAACATGCGCGACGCGCTAGCGAGTCTCCGCGCGGAGAATTGCACACAAGAGTTAAGAAGGACGTTATGTTATGTTGTGATATATTGTGTTTTGAAAATGGAGCCAACATACTATCACTGTTGATATGTAACAATACACTAATTTCTTAAAAAAATGAAGAAACAGAAAATAAAGATATACCTTAATATTAATTATTAAAAAACTTATTTGCAAACTGCACAAACAGTACATACAAGCACTAAAATATTTTAAAACTATTGATTATTAAGTAAATATTAAAAAAACAGTTGTTCAAATTTATTTTGCATTTTCATAAAATTAACACATATTTTATTTGAAAATCATTTCTAAGAATGTAGTGACAATATTTGTTTCTGTATTTTCGGTCCTCTACAACTCTTGTTTGCAATTCTCCGCGCGGAGACTCGCTAGCGCGTCGCGCATGTTTTCTTAAACGTTCTGTATTTTCTAAAGTTGTTGATAAATTGTTTTTCAATTTTACAAAAAACTTCCTTACATTATGATAAACAAATGTCTCACTGGAAGTTTCTTCAACTCTGAAGTTCCCCACACACTTTATGCCGACAAAGGTAAGTAAACATTATTATTGACAAGTCTTCATTTACAATTAATTATAAATAAACAATTGATAATTTTAATATTTTTGATTATGTTGTCGTCTTCTATGGACCTAAATACGTATGTATATTCATTTTCAATAAGATTCATTGAAATTTGTCAAAGATACTATGATTTATGTTTAAAAATTGAATGAAATTTGTGAAATAAAATTTTTAAGTGTTTTGCATATATTAACTCTATTTTTTGATCTACAAAAAAAACTCAAAGGAAAAAAGATGCGCCATCTTATGTCCTACAAGATTGCACTTTTCAAAAATCAACATTTTGATTTTTCATTTTTTTCACGTTTTTGAACGTTTGACTGGCGTTAGAGCGATCGGCCAAGCGCTCGGCGAGTTATTGCAGGCAGCTACTCAATTTGCATATTTAAGAAGTAATTGCATACTTTGGGTACCATCAATGTTTCTTTTCCTTCTGTCAGAATTTCAGTAACTGGCTATTGATTAGGAAATTTAACAGGGTAAAATGATTTTGGTCAGAGAATTATTAGAATTTTTGTTACTAGAAGTAGTAGCCGAATATAAACAATTTATATATGTCAACAAGTAAATGCATACTTTGGGTACCATCAATTTTTCTTTTGCTTCTGTCAGAATTTCAGTAACTGGCAATTGATTAGGGTTTTAATCAGGGTGAATTGAATTTAACGTATTAAAAAAATTTGTTTCATGGAAAGTGGTAACAGTCTATAAACAATTTGCATATTCAAGAAGTAAATACATACTTTGGGTACCATCAATGTTTCTTTTCCTTCTGTCAGAATTTCAGTAACTGGCGATTATTAAATTAATTAACAGTAAGTAATAATGAGAAGGATTATAACGTATTATGAAATTTTGTTTCATGGAAAGTAGTAGCCGAATATAAACAATTTATATAAGTCAACAATTAAATGCATACTTTGGGTACCATCAATTTTTCATTTGCTTCTGTCAGAATTTAAGTAACTGGCAATTGATTAGGGTTTTAAACAGGGTGAAATGAATTTAACGTATTAAGAAAATTTGTTTCATGGAAAGTGGTAGCAGTCTATAAACAATTTGCTAATTCAAGAAGTAAATGCATACTTTGGGTACCATCAATGTTTCTTTTCCTTCTGTCAGAATTTCAGTAACTGGCTATTGATTAGGGAATTTAGCAGGGTAAAATGATTTTAGTCAGAAGATTATTAGAATTTTTGTTACTAGAAGTAGTAGGCGAATATAAACAATTTATATATGTCAACAATTAAATGCATACTTTGGGTACCATCAATGTTTCTTTTCCTTCTGTCAGAATTTCAGTAACTGGCTATTGATTAGAGAATTTAACAGGGTAAAATGATTTTGGTCAGAAGATTATTAGAATTTTTGTTACTAGAAGTAGTAGCCGAATATAAACAATTTATATATGTCAACAATTAAATGCATACTTTGGGTACCATCAATTTTTCTTTTTCTTCTGTCAGAATTTCAGTAACTGGCAATTGATTAGGTTTTTAAATAGGGTAAAATAAATTAAATGTATTAAGAAAATTTGATTCATGGAAAGTGGTAGCAGTCTATAAACAATTTGCTTATTCAAGAAGTAAATGCATACTTTGGGTACCATCAATGTTTCTTTTCCTTCTGTCAGAATTTCAGTAACTGGCTATTGATTAGGGAATTGAGCAGGGTAAAATGATTTTGGTCAGAAGATTATTAGGATTTTTGTTACTAGAAGTAGTAGCTGAATATAAACAATTTATATATGTGAACAATTAAATGCATACTTTGGGTACCATCAATTTTTCTTTTGCTTCTGACAGAATTTCAGTAACTGGCAATTGATTAGGGTTTTAAACAGGGTAAAATGATTATGGTCAGAAGATTATTAGAATTTTTGTTACTAACAGTAGTAGCTGAATATAAACAATTTATATAAGTCAACAATTAAATGCATACTTTAGGTACCATCTATGTTTCTATTTCAGTATCTAGCCATTGATTAGGGTATTAAACAGGGTGAAATGAATATCATAGGAAAATTATTAAAATTTCTGTTACTGAAAGTAGTAACCGAATATAAACAATTTTTTTAAGTCAACCATTAAATGCATACTTTGAGTACCATAATGTTTCATTTCCTTCTATCAGAATTGTGATAACTAGCGATTATTAAATTAATTAACAGTAAGTAATAATGAGAAGGATTATAACGTATTAAAAAAATTTTTCTCATGGAAAGTGGTAGCATTCTATAAACAATTTGTTTATTTAACATGTAAATACATACTTTGGGTACCATCAATGTTTCTTTTGCTTCTATTAGAATTTTATTAACTAGCGAATGATTAGGGAATTTAACAGGGTAAAATGATTTTGGTCAGAAGATTATTAGAATTTTTGTTACTAGAAGTAGTAGCCGAATATAAACAATTTATATATGTCAACAATTAAATGCATACTTTGGGTACCATCAATGGTTCTTTTGCTTCTATCAGAATTTTCTTAACTAGCGATTGATTTGGGTATTAAACAGGGTAAAATGAGTATAGTAAGAAAATTATTAGAATTTTTGTTACTGAAAGTAGTAACCGAAAATAAACAATTTTTATAAGTCAACAATAAAATGCATACTTTGGGTACCATCATGTATCATTTCCTTCTATCAGATTTTTAATAACTAGCGATTGATTAGGGAATTTAACAGGGGAAAATGATTATGGTCAGAAGAATATTAGAATTTCAGTTACTGAAAGTAGTAACCGAAAATAAACAATTTTTATAAGTCAACAATAAAATGCATACTTTAGGTACCATCATGTATCATTTCCTTCTATCAGAATTGTGGTAACTAGCGATTATTAAATTAATTAACAGTAAGTAATAATGAGAAGGATTATAACGTATTAAAAAAATTTTCTCATGGAAAGTGGTAGCAGTCTATAAACAATTTGTTTAATCAACAAGTAAATGCATACTTTGGGTACCATCAATGTTTCTTTTGCTTCTGTCAGAATTTCAGTAACTGGCAATTGATTAGGGTTTTAAACAGGGTGAAATGAGTTTAACGTATTAAGAAAATTTGTTTCATGGAAAGTGGTAACAGTCTATTAACAATTTGCATATTTAAGAAGTAAATGCATACTTAGGGAACCATCAATGTTTCTTTTGCTTCTATCAGAATTTTAGTAACTAGCGATTGATTAGGGAATTTAACAGGGTAAAATGATTATTGTCAGAAGATGATTAGAATTTTTGTAACTAAAAGTAGTAGCTGAATATAAACAATTTATATAAGACAACAATTAAATGCATACTTTGGGTACCATCAATGGTTCTTTTGCTTCTATCAGAATTTTATTAACCAGCGATTGATTTAGGTATTAAACAGGGTGAAATGAGTATAGTAAGAAAATTATTAGCATTTTTGTTACAGAAAGTAGTAACCGAAAATAAACAATTTTTATAAGTCAACAATAAAATGCATACTTTGGGTACCGTCATGTATCACTTCCTTCCATCAGAATTGTGGTAACTAGCGATTATTAAATTAATTAACAGTAAGTATTAATGAGAAGGATTATAACGTATTAAAAAAATTTTCTCATGGAAAGAGGTAGCATTTTATAAACAATTTGCTTATTTAACAAATAAATGCATACTTTGGGTACCATCAATGTTTCTTTTCCTTCTGTCAGAATTTCAGTAACTGGCTATTGTTTAGAATATTAAATAGGGTGAAATGAATATGATAAGAAAATTATTAGAATATCTGTAACTGAAAGTAGTAACCGTATTTAAACAATTTACATATGTCAACAATTAAGTGCATACTTTGAGTACCATGAATGTTTCTTTTGCTTCTGTCAGAATTTCAGTAACTTGCAATTGATTAGAGTTTTAAACAGGGTGAAATGAATTTAACGTATTAAGAAAATTTGTTTCATGGAAAGTGGTAACAGTCTATTAACAGTTTGCATATTTAAGAAGTAAATGCATACTTTGAGTACCATAATGTTTCATTTCCTTCTATCAGAATTGTGGTAACTATCGATTATTAAATTAATTAACAGTAACTAATAAAGAGAAGGATTATAACGTATTAAGAAAATTTGTTTCATGGAAAGTGGTAGCAGTCTATAAACAATTCGGTTATTTAACAAGTAAATTTATACTTTGGGTACCATCAATGTTTCTTTTGCTTCTGTGAGAATTTTAGTAAACGGCTATTGATTTGGGTTTCAAACAGGGTAAAATGAATTTAACCTATTAAGAATATTTGTTTTATGGAAAGTGGTAGCAGTCTATAAACAATTTGCTTATTCAAGAAGTAAATGCATACTTTCGGTACCATCAATGTTTCTTTTCCTTCTGACAGAATTTCAGTAACTGGCTATTGATTAGGGAATTTAACAAGGTAAAATGATTTTGGTCAGAAGATTATTAGAATTTTTGTTACTAGAAGTAGTAGCCGTATATAAACAATTTACATATGTCAACAATTAAGTGCATACTTTGAGTACCATCAATGTTTCTTTTGCTTCTGTCAGAATTTTATTAACTAGCGATTGATTAGGGAATTTAACGGGGGAAAATGATTATGGTCAGAAGAATATTAGAATTTTTGTTACTAAAAGTAGTAGCTGAATATAAACAATTTATATAAATTAACAATTAAATGCATACTTTAGGTACCATCAATGTTTCTTTTGCTTCTGTCAGAATTTCAGTATCCAGCGATTGATTAGGGTATTAAACAGGGTGAAATGAATATGATAGGAAAATTATTAGAATTTCTGTTACTGAAAGTAGTAACCGAATATAAACAATTTTTATAAGTCAACCATTAAATTCATACTTTGAGTACCATCATGTATCATTTCCTTCTATCAGAATTGTGGTAACTAGCGATTATTAAATTAATTAACAGTAAGTAATAATGAGAAGGATTATAACGTATTAAAAAAAATTTTCTCATGGAAAGTTTTAGCATTCTATAAACAATTTGCTTATTTAACAAGTAAATGCATACTTTGGGTACCATCAATGTTTCTTTTCCTTCTGACAGAATTTCAGTAACTGGCTATTGATTAGGGAATTTAACAAGGTAAAATGATTAAGGTCAGAAGAATATTAGAATTTTCGTTACTAGAAGTAGTAGCCGTATATAAACAATTTACATATGTGAACAATTAAGTGCATATTTTGAGTACCATCAATGTTTCCTTTGCTTCTGTCAGAATTTCAGTAACTGGCAATTGATTAGGGTTTTAAACAGGGTGAAATAAATTTAACGTATTAAGAAAATTTGTTTCATGGAAAGTGGTAACAGTCTATAAACAATTTACGAATGTCAACAATTAAGTGCATACTCTGAGTACCATCAATGTTTCTTTTGCTTCTATCAGAATTTTATTAACTAGCGATTGATTAGGGAATTTAACAGGGTAAAATGATTATTGTCAGAAGATTATTAGAATTTCTGTTACTGAAAGTAGTAACCGAATATAAACAATTTTTATAAGTCAACCATTAAATGCATACTTTGAGTACCATAATGTTTCATTTCCTTCTATCAGAATTGTGGTAACTAGCGATTATTAAATTAATTAACAGTAAGTAATAATGAGAAGGATTATAACGTATTAAAAAAATTTTTCTCATGGAAAGTGGTAGCATTCTATAAACAATTTGTTTATTTAACATGTAAATGCATACTTTGGGTACCATCAATGTTTCTTTTGCTTCTATCAGAATTTTATTAACTAGCGAATGATTAGGGAATTTAACAGGGTAAAATGATTTTGGTCAGAAGATTATTAGAATTTTTGTTACTAGAAGTAGTAGCCGAATATAAACAATTTATATATGTCAACAATTAAATGCATACTTTGGGTACAATCAATGGTTCTTTTGCTTCTATCAGAATTTTATTAAGTAGCGATTGATTTGGGTATTAAACAGGGTGAAATGAGTATAGTAAGAAAATTATTAGAATTTCTGTTACTGAAAGTAGTAACCGAATTTAAACAATTTTTATAAGTCAACCATTAAATGCATACTTTGAGTACCATAATGATTCATTTCCCTCTATCAGAATTGTGGTAACTAGCGATTATTAAATTAATTAACAGTAAGTAATAATGAGAAGGATTATAACGTATTAAAAAAAATTTCTCATGGAAAGTGGTAGCATTCTATAAACAATTCGGTTATTTAACAAGTAAATTTATACTTTGGGTACCATCATGTATCATTTCCTGCTATCAGAATTGTGGTAACTAGCGATTATACCATCAATGTTTCTATTCCTTCTGTCAGAATTTCAGTAACTGGCTATTGTTTAGAATATTAAATAGGTTGAAATGAATATGATAAGAAAATTATTAGAATATCTGTAACTGAAAGTAGTAACCGTATATAAACAATTTACATATGTGAACAATTAAGTGCATACTTTGAGTACCATCAATGTTTCTTTTGCTTCTGTCAGAATTTTAGTAACTGGCAATTGATTAGGGTTTTAAACAGGGTAAAATGAATTTAACGTATTAAGAAAATTTGTTTCATGGAAAGTGTAACAGTCTATTAACAGTTTGCATATTTAAGAAGTAAATGCATACTTTGTGTACCATCAATGTTACTTTTGCTTCTATCAGAATTTTAGTCACTAGCGATTGATTAGGGATTTTAACAGGGGAAAATGATTATGGTCAGAAGAATATTAGAATTTTTGTTACTAAAAGTAGTAGCTGAATATAAACAATTTTTATAAGTCAACCATTAAATGCATACTTTGAGTACCATAATGTTTTATTTCCTTCTATCAGAATTTTGGTAACTAGGGAATATTCAATTAATTAACAGTATGTAAAAATAAAAAGGAATATAACGTAGTAAGAAAATTTTGTCTTATAGAAAGTGGTAGCCGTCTATAAACAATTTGCTAATTCAAGAAGTAAATGCATAATTTTGTTACCATCAATGTTTCTTTTGCTTCTATCAGAGTTTTAGAAACTAGGGATTGATTAGGGAATTTAACAAGGTAAAATGATTTTGGTCAGAAGATTATTAGAATTTTTGTTACTAGATGAAGTAGCCGAATATAAACAATTTATATATGTCAACAATTAAATGCATACTTAGGTACCATCAATGTTTCTTTTGCTTCTGCCAGAATTTCAGTAACTGGCTATTGATTAGGGTTTTAAAGAGGGTGAAATGAATTTAACGTATCAAGAAAATTTGTATTATGGAAAGTGGTAGCAGTCTATAAACAATTTGCCTATTCAAAACGTACATGCATACTTTGGGTACCATCAATGTTTGTTTTCCTTCTGTCAGAATTTCAGTAACTGGCTATTGATTAGAATATTAAACAGGGTGAAATGAATATGATAAGAAAATTATTAGAATTTCTGTAACTGAAAGTAGTAACCGTATATAAACAATTTACATATATCAACAATTAAATGCATACTTTGAGTACCATCATGTATCATTTCCTTCTATCAGAATTTTGGTAACTAGTGATTGATTAGGGAATTTAACAGGGTAAAATGATTATGGTCAGAAGAATATTAGAATTTTTGTTACTAAAAGTAGTAACCGAATATAAACAATTTTTATAAGTCAACCATTAAATGCATACTTTGAGTACCATCAATGTTTCTTTTGCTTTTATCTGAATTTTATAATCAGGCGATTGTTAATGTAATTAACAACTATTAATTACGGAACTTAACAGGTAAAATGAAGATGGTCAAATGATTATTAGAACTTTTGTTACTAAAAGTAGTGGCCGAATCTAACAATTTATATAAGTCAACCCTTAAATGCATACTTTAAGTACCATCAATGTTTCTTTTGATTTTAACTGAATTTTAGTAACTTTTGATTGATTAGGGCATTAGTCAGGGTAAAATGATTATAGTCAGAAGATTATTAGAACTTTTGTTACTAAAAGTAGTAGCCGAATATAAACAATATATATAAGTCATCCATTAAATGCATACACTACCGTCCGAAATTGTGCGAACTCTGCTTTTTCAACAACTATAAAATTGTTCAAATCTTCAAAAATATTAAAACTAACATTTTTTCCTCTTTATTTTATTAAAGCTAATAAAATTCTAAAAGAAATGACACCTTGACAAAGAGAATATGTTAATTTTTCAATTAGATATCTAAGAAAAACCCAATTTTCAATGTTTTTACTATTTTTTTTATTTCTCTGGCAAAAATTAATATTTTTAAACGTTCTTAGGCTCATTGAAATCGTATTTTGTTATGCAATTCAAATTATATAAAACAATTCATGTACACATTCTTCCCTAGCGTATGCAAACCGTGAAAGTTGGCTCATAAAATGTCAATAAATTTAAATTTAATTATACAATAAAATATAATGTTTTAAAATCAAGTAAATATATCATTCTAAACTTCTCTGATTTATGTAAATAAATTTAAGATTTATACATTTTACTGATCATTTTTTGTCATATAAATATTAATCACAATTTTTTGACATTTTATGAGCCAACTTTCACGGTTTGCATACGCTAGGGAAGAATGTGTACATGAATTGTTTTATATAATTTGAATTGCATAACAAAATACGATTTCAATGAGCCTAAGAACGTTTAAAAATATTAATTTTTGCCAGAGAAATAAAAAAAATAGTAAAAACATTGAAAATTGGGTTTTTCTTAGATATCTAATTGAAAAATTAACATATTCTCTTTGTCAAGGTGTCATTTCTTTCAGAATTTTATTAGCTTTAATAAAATAAAGAGGAAAAAATGTTAGTTTTAATATTTTTGAAGATTTGAACAATTTTATAGTTGTTGAAAAAGCAGAGTTCGCACAATTTCGGACGGTAGTGTACTTTAAGTACCATCAATTTTTTTTTAAATTCTATTAGAAATTTTCTTACCATCGGTTGTTAATGTAATTAACAGGATGTAATGAGTAAGAATATAAGTTATTCAGAAAATTTGCTTTACGGAAAATAGTAGCAGTCTATAAACAATTTTTCAATCAAGTTAAATAAAATCACAATTTAAAAATTCATTCACATTTTTCTTTTCCTTTACAATAAATTACGCATACGCACAATTTTAACTAATACTTTAATCTTTCTGGTTTTTTACTAATTCGTCCGCTTTTCGTCGTTACAATTTTATCTAAACCAGAATGATCATCATTTAAATTAACACTCTCAATGCTCTTATTGGAATTTTCTTTTGCTTCCAATAAGTTGTCCATTCGCTCGATCAACGGCACGCATTCGTTTAAATCCCTGACAAATTCATCGGTCGCAGATAATTCTAACGAGTAAATTCTCTGTACTGGTCGTTTGAATAACCCATTTTTTGTTTTAATTAAACAAACTCTAACTTGTCCGTCACGACCCTCGATAATTTCATCAATTCGCCCGAGAGGCCAATCCATCCTTTTCTGGTTATCGCTACCAATCAAAAACAACATCTCCTGTTTTGATTTTTCGCGTCTCTTTCTTACCGCCTCGTAACAACAGCTGACTCAAATACTCGACTCGAAAACGTTCTCTCAGATCTTTCAAAGTCTGTTGTCGGTGTCTCAATTTTTTATTTAATTTTTCTTTAGAGAGCACATCTAAATCTGGAACTCCTATTTCTCGCGTTTCTTGTAAAAACATCGACGGACTGAGTGTTTTTAAATCGTTCGCATCGTCCGAAACGTAAGTTAAGGGTCGCCAATTTATGATTGCTTTTGCATCGCACAGGGCAGTCGTTAAGCTTTCATAAAAGAGACAAGCTCTGCCCAGAACCTTTTTCAATATGGTTTTCATAACCCCCACCAACCTCCCCACCAAGGAGCTGCTGTCGGATTAAAATGCCATTCGATTTCCAGCGCTGAAATATATCTACAAATTTTCTCCCACTTTATAGTTTTCAACGCGTTAGCTTTTCCACAAAAATTCGTTCCATTGTCACTATATATATTTTGAGGCCTCCCCCATCTTGCGATAAATCGTCGAAGACATTCTATGAATTCTTCTGTTGATAGGGAAGATGCAAGTTCCAAATGAACCGCTCGGTACACGGCGCACGGGAAAATACAAATCCAGCCCTTTTTCCACCTTTTATAAAAACTGGTCCCTCAAAATCTATCCCTGTTGACTCAAACGCTACCGCGTGGCAGACTCGATTTGTTGGAAGGGGAGGGGATTCACATTCAACGCGCTTGACTTTTTGCTGTTGAGATACGACGCAACTAGACGTAATAGTTATGATTTGTCGCAGCGAGATTATCCAGAATTTTTCCCTCAAGGTATTCATTACAACTTGTGTCTCCATATGACCACATCTTTCGTGTGTCTCGAATTAATAAATTTACAATGTCATGTCTATCTAAAACTATCGAACATAAGAACAAATTAGAATCGTCGCGATTAACTATTCCGGTTTTGAGAATGATTAGGCCTTCATCATTTCTCAAAGTCCTGAATGACGACAATTTGTCTTTACCCGGTCTATCAAACATGACTTTTTGCAAATGTTTAAGCAAATTTCTTTCTGCTTCTTTAATTTCTCGAAAAGATTTTTTGCTTCAACCAACGTATGTGGTATTTGTGAGATTTCTTTATTTTCTCGCCATTGTTCTAAAATTGCTCTTCGATTTCGTAAAAATCTACGCATCCAGGCAATAAATCTCACGAGCATTGTAAAGGAGGAAAACAATGTACTCGCTTTTAAATCCAACTCTTTCGTGGCTATCGTATTCACTATAGCGCTTTTCTTGATTTCACTACAGATCTCCCCCTCATTAACACTATTCTCCCCGGAAGGCCAGTTAATTTTGCTCTCGCGCAACCAACCTGGCCCCTCCCACCACTTGGAATCTCGTAACTGGGAAGGAGAACACCCGCGTGATGGCAAATCAACAGGGTTCATACTACTCGGTACGTATTTTCAATCATTGACGTCGCTCAAGGTTCTAATTTCTTTAAATCGATTTTGTACGAATGTTCCCCACTGCGTATCTCGCTTCAGATAAGCCAAAACAGTGGTGCAATCGGACTAAAAATTGATCTTTTCGATAGGACGAGTCAAAGATTTTGCGATTGAATTCACGAGCCTAGCAGTTATTGATGCCGCCATTAACTATAGACGAGGTATTGAGGATTTTTCAGGTGCTATTCGACTTATGCTTATTAGACTTAGCGCCCAACAATTGAACTCCTATTGAATTTTCAGTAACAATACGCGCGAATACAACTGCAGCATAAGCTAGTTTGCTAGCATCTCCGAAAGCGTGAAAGGACAAACTTCCTTCCCCAATTTCTCGACTGATTTCAATCTCTTTTGTTAATGGCATATCCATCACATCAGGATTAATTTAAATCGTGTCTTTACTCTTATTCCAAAAAATTCCTAAAACAAGTGCTACTTTATTTTCCGAAATTTCTCCTGAATTTTCCCATCCACGCAATTCAAACCCACCCGCAGCCATGACAGCAGTGGCTTCTTTCCTAAAAACTTGCAATTCTTCTAAAGAATCTACGCTTGTTACGCAGTTATCGACGTATAATGAATCTTTCAATTTTTTAACTGATTTTTGCGTCCTTAAAATTCATCGCCAGATTGCACTTTTTGCAGAGATCGATCCAGTAGTAACGCAATAACCGCTGATAACAAAAAAGGACTACTGGATAGACCAAACACTACGCGGCAATGACAGAACACAACGATTTTTCCATCTACTTCCCACAGAAAACACAAGTGATCTCTGTCAGACTCATTAACTTCAACTTGCAAAAACGCGCCTTTTATATCTGAGATAACGCCCACTTTTCTCTCTCGAAATCTATTTAACGCGGACGGGACAAGTTCCATTAGATAGGGACCTTTTTCTAAACAATCATTTAATGATGGATGCCCTTTTTTCTTAGCTGATGTGTCAAATACCGGTCTAATTTTTGTTGTACTGTTCATTTTTATGACAGGTAGGTGTGAAAGGTAATGGCCTATATGGGAAACATCTTTTTCGGAAATTTTCTCAATTATGTTTTCTGCTAACCACGTTTCAAAAACTTCGCTATAAGCACGAAGTAAACCTGGATTATTCAATTTCTTTACAGTCTTTACTAAACGTTGACGTGCGATGTACAAATTCGTTGGTATATATAATTCTCCTTCCACGGTAATCTAACTTGGTACCGCCCCTTAGGCACGGTGTGCCTTAACCAGACTCAACCCAAAAGTCTTTGCTCAGTAAAAAGTCTTTTTTCTCGTGAAAGTATATGGAAAATAGAAACTTTTCTCACAAAAATCGAAAAGAAGTTTATTATTGTATTACAGTATCAGACGTGGATCCAGGGGGCACATATACATGCCCCCCCCAAAAAAACATAGTGGGTAGTTTAGGGGTTAAAACCTCCACCCCCGTGAAATTTTGAATTTCTTTGACAAATCTAAGCAAACATAAAATCTTTTCTGAAACTTTTTTTTTCTTACACCCCTGAAACAAACAAATGAACTTATAATAATTATCAATTATAATATAATTGATAGTTACAATAATAACTATCAAGGCCTCGATGGCTCTGCGGTTAGTGCGTTAGGTTCGTAATATGCGTTTAGCGTTAAGTTAGGGTCTTAGAATCTCGGCGTCGGTTAGGATTTTTTAAAATATGCGAGTTGTGCGTTCAATTGCGTTTAAGGCAGGGAAAAAAATCATGTATGTGGAATCTACAGAAATTAAAAAGTAACACTAATTTAAACTTAATAAATTTAATAAATTTTTTTTTATATTATTTTTTTTAATTTAATGATGGAATCCAATATTGGATCGAGGTTAAATTTCAGTATCGGGCCAATCTCGAATTCCAATGTTGTAACAGTGTAGGAAAATAGTATCGGTCCGATCTTACATTCTAACACCTTTCGATACCGAAACAGTACCGAATATCAGGATCGAGACGACATTGGTATGTCGAAATCCGACATCGGTCCGATACTGATCCGGTATCAGAACCCTTCTTGGGTTCATATTGTATGCGAGTGTGAATTAAGAAAATATTAAAAATGTCTAAAGATCATGGGTTTACGCATGCACTGTATAAAGTATTAAAGAATTTTAACTGTTTGAAAGAGGGAGCGATTATAACCCACTTTTAATGTATCACTTTTACTTAACCCATATAGGACCGAACAAACTGTTCGACTAGTCAAACACTAGTTTTTACATTGCAAATAAAATATTAGAATATCGTACATTATTATGCAACTACATTTTTAACATCGACAAGTAGTTTACTTTCAAATTTTTAAAGAACAAAAATTAATAAACAATTACAATAATTATGCCACTTACATTTGTAAGTGCGACTGGAATTGTAGTGTTCGACTAGTGGAACAGCTGTCCGATATGGGTTAAACAAATGATTGTACCATATTAAAAATATCAATATTCCTTGATTTGGTAAAAAGAAAATTCCCACCTTCCAGATAATTGCTATTTTAAACACGGTAAGTTTACGTTCGGCAATAAGAATTTTCCCATCTGCTGTAATGTCTCAGTCATTAGTTTTTTTGCTACATTAAAAGTTAGTACTATTATTACCTACATTGAAAGTGTTAAAATCATCGGAGATTTGATAATTATTTAGAATGGGAAAATTACAAAATTCTATGTTTTTCATTTTAGATTCTGTATTTTTGCCGCATTATAAGAACTGCTATTACCAACGATTTTGTAGATTAAAATCTCTATCAGTGATAGTGAAAAAAAATTCAGGAAAATTCCCTTATGACTTTTTACAGTGAGATGAAAGTCGTTTAAAAGTGAATTTATTATGCTTTTGCAAGATAAAAGAGATGTTTCCATTAACGGAAACACTAAAATTTTAGTCCTATAATATTTTCTTAATTCACACTCGTATACAAAACGATTATTATTTCGTTGGGAAAATAAATTTGACAAACAGAGAAGTTGTCAAAAAAAATTATTATAAGTTCATTTGTTTGTTTCAAGGGCGTAAGAAAAAAAAAGTTTTAGAAAAGATTTTATGTTTGCTTAGATTTGTTAAAGAAATTCAAAATTTCACGGGGGTGGAGGTTTTAACCCCAAAACTACCCACTATGTTTTTGGGGGGGCATGTATATGTGCCCCCTGGATCCACGTCTGATACTGTAATACAATAATAAACTTCTTTTCGCTATTTTCATTAAAAAAAATGTACTTTTAATGGCGAAAATATTCAATGGGACCGTTCTTAAAAACGGCTCCACAGATTATTTTGATTTTTGTGAGAAAAGTTTCTATTTTCCATATACTTTCACGAGAAAAAAGAATTTTTACTGAGCAAAGACTTTTGGGTTGAGTCTGGTTAAGGCACACCGTGCAGGAGTAAACTTAGATGTGCTCACTATAAATTTCCGTACGTTTTCGTTACGCTTCGTTTCACATTCGTTTTCAATAGGATCTGTAATACCGAGTATGTCTAATCGCCATAACTCGGATGGATTCGCCTCTTGACCAAGTAGCGTCGTTAACATATTAACTGTCTCCGACAACAGATTTTCATTTTTTTTATTTCTGAGACCGCATGGGGTGATTCTTATAGGTTTTTCGACGCTGAACACGAATCCGTAATCAGAATTGCTCCATCACCCTAGGTTTTCGAGAAATTTGACCTTGAAAATTTAAAAATACCGTTTTTAGGGTACTTTTTGATTTTTTATTACGGTACCAAAATTTTTTCTGAGGTTTTCATGATATGCATATGAAAGCTGATATCCTCCTTAACATTTTCCAATTTTGATCTTTCAAAAATATTTTTTTTTGGATGAGTTATCCTCATTCGAAATTCGCGTTGCAACGTGAATCGGGATCACAGTGCAGGAGGCGTATTAAAAAATGGTCCAAAATTCAAATGTATTTTAAATGGTCTGAAACTTGTTACTTGGAGGTTTTCAGGGTCGCTGATTACGAATTTGAGGTCAGTTTTCGAAAATTCAAAATGGCGGATCCAATGTGGCGGACGACTTTTTCTAAACTCGATCGAAATGGCCTGTAACTTGTTACTCGGGGGTTTTTGGGGTAGCTGATTAAAAATTCGAGGTCCGTTTTTGAAAATTCAAAATGGCGGATCCAATATGGCAGAGGACTTCTTTAAAACTCGATCCAAATGGCCTGTAAGTGATTATTGAGGAGTTTTTGGGGTTAGATATAAATATAAATAAAAACAAATAAATCAAAGTTTCGCAAAAATTAGTGAGCAAAAAAAGTCGTCCGCCATATTGGATCCGCCATTTTGAATTTTCAAAAACGGACATCGAATTCGTAATCAGCGACCCCGAAAACCCCCGAGTAACAAGTTACAGGCCATTTAAAATACATTTGGATTTTGGATTATTTTATACGCCTCCTGCACTGTGATCCCGTTTCACGTTGCAACGCGAATTTCAAATGAGGATAACTCATCCAAAAAAGATATTTTTTAAAGATCAAATTTGGAAAATGTTAAGGAGGATATCAGCTTTCATATACATATCATGAAAACTTCAGAAAAAATTTTGGTACCGTAATAAAAAATCAAAAAGTACCCTAAAAACGGTATTTTTAAATTTTCAAGGTCAAATTTCTCGAAAACCTAGGGTGATGGAGCAATTCTAATTACGGATTCGTGTTCAGCGTCGAGAAACCTATAAGAATCACCCTATGCGGTCTCAGAAATAAAAATGCTGTTGCACTGTGTAATTTTCCGGCAATATCAGCCCCAATGAGTACATCGATAGAACACCTTTGGTACCCCGCGTCAGTTAAATGAATGTTTTCTTTACGTAAGTCATTAAGCCAGGATTCTTTTTTTATGGATGGTATTGTCTCACAAATTGTTTCCTGACTCAGTACAGAAAAATTACATGCATACTTTTTATCTAAATTTTTTACTTTTATTTTAAATATATCATGCTTTTTTGCTTTTGAGGTAACCCCTCCAAACAATGAATGTGACACTTTAATCTCTGCGTGAGGTGTGTATCCCAACTTTTTCACTATATCTGCTCGAATGTATGAACGTTGCGAGGCTGTATCAATAATTTCTTTAACTATCATTTCACCCGAGTCAGAATACACTAATACACGGAGAGTTTGCAGATACACTTCAGGCGCAGCACAAATTGTGGCCAAAACATTTTCAACTTCTCGCTTACTGTCATCTTTTGAAACTAAATTGTCTTTAGATGATAAACCTGGACATAATAGTAATTCGTGACGTCTAGAACACCAATTACATTTTACTTTTACCCGACACCATTTCGCGGAATGACCTCGCCTCAGACAAACAAAACAAGCACCTTCTTTCTTAACATATTCTTTTCTTTCACTCAAATCCATTTTTCGTGAAACCTCACATTCTTTACTCTCATGAGCAGACTTACAAAAAATACACGATACCTGTTTACATTTCTAATAATTTGGTCAGCTTGTCCCTTGTCATATTATGCCCCTCATTTTCTATGGTGCGATACTGCCCATTGCGCTGCCAAGCACGTAGAATTTCTTCCGGGAGAGCAGACTCAACCAGCGGATATAACATTGACGCACATTTCTCCGTCGTTACTCTTAGAGTGTCTAGAGCACGGATGTATGCTTCCAATTTATCATAGTTTGCAGAAAGTGTTGCCTTTGGACCTCCTTTAAGTTCATTTTGGAGAACCAATCCCAACAGTTCACGAACATAATATTTAACTACAATATCGTCTTGGCCGAATCGACTCTTGAGACTTGCTATCGCCTTATCATAGTTGTCAGCTGTTGGGGGGAAACTGCGAACCAGTTCACGTGCCCTCGAATCCGGTGATGTAGCTTGAATGAGATATTGAAATTTATCCTCACGCCTAATTGAGTTGTCTTCGTGGATCTTTTTGAAAATACTCCAGAACAACAGCCACTCTTTAACATGACACTTAAATTTTGGTAACTCAATTTGTGGTAACTTCAATGACCCCTTAGTTGCTCCGGGCAAGTTGTCTGATAACACGGATTGGATGTTTTCAGTTCGTACTTCCTGTAAATCATCAGCCATCATTTTTGCATTCAGAAATGCCACAGTGTATTCGTCTACATCTTCTAATTCTTTGGCGATTTCATCTTCAGTGGCCTCTGATTCGAAGAGAAATTTGTTGCAAATAGCGTACACCGCTTCCAACTCCTTCGTCTTGGTTTGTAACAACTGAAATGCCACCATATTGTCATCTCGAGAGCACGTGCCTTTGAGTTTGGCCGAAAACGAATTGTATGTTTTCGTAAAGGCCATACCCAGACTCTTCCTTTGTCGCATTGCTGCTTCCATTTTTTAGTTTTCACTCACTCACAGTTCACTTGTGTGTACACTTTATCAATAATCCCGAATTTAAGAATGTCCGGTCACGGTCGCCAATTGTTCAGGATTCTAAGCACTAATTAATAAAACGCAACAAAAAGAGAAAAACCAAATTTATTAAATTATTTAAAATACTTGTCCAATATTAAACATATAAAACAGTCTGTCACGACTTCCATTAACCCTTTAAGTCACACATTTTTCTTTTTACTAAATTGGCTTGAAAATTGTTACTTGGGGGTTTTCGGGGTCGCTGATTACGAATCTGACATTAGTTTTTAAAAATTTTAAATGGCGGATACAATATGGCGGACTTGGAGTTAAAAATTAACTGAATTCGCTTGAAAAATGTTACTCCGGGGTTTTCGGGGTCGCTAAATACGAATCTGATGTCAGTTTTCAAAAATTCAAAATGGCGGATCCAATATGGCGGACATAAAAATTAAAAATTAACTGAATTCCCTTGAAAATCGATACTCGGGGGTTTTCGGGGTCGTTGATTACGAATCTGAAGTCAGTTTTTAAAAATTCAAAATGGCGGATCCAATATGGCGGACTTGGAGTTTAAAATTAACTGAATTCGCTTGAAAATTGTTACTCGGGGGTTTTCGGGGTCGCTGAATACGAATCTGATGTCAGTTTTCAATAATTCAAAATGGCGGATCCAATATGGCGGACATGAAAACTAAAAATTGACTGAATTTTTTTGAAAATCGTTACTCGGGGGTTTTTGGGGTCGCTGAATACGAATCTGATGTCAGTTTTCAAAAATTCAAAATGGCGGATCCAATATGGCGGACTTGGAGTTTAAAATTAACTGAATTCGCTTGAAAATTGACACTCGGGTGTTTTCAGGGTTGCTGAATACGAATCTGATGTCAGTTTTTCAAAATTTAAAATGGCGGTTCCAATATGGCGGACTTGGAGTTGAAAATTGATTAGATTCGCTTGAAAATTGTTACTCGGGGGTTTTCGGGGACGCTGAATACGAATCTCATGTCAGTTTTCGAAAATAATAATTTCATTTTTTTTATCTATCCTGCTCTCAGCGTTACCCAGAACCAACGACGTGGACTTGGCAAGATTTTGGTTCCACCTTGTTTTTTTTATTTATTTATTTTTTTTTTATTTTTATAAATAAAACAAATTACGATCGTCGCAAAAAAAAGTCAGTGAAACAAATGACGATCGTCAACAATCTTTATGATAGTAAAAAAAGGTATACATTGGATTCAGTTACAAAAACATAAATGCTAACAATTTTGTAAATAACAATACTGCTGAGTGTAAAAAACGTTTATTTTTACAGGTTACTAATCCAAGGGTTGTCAGGTACATGATTTAAAGATAAGCATCTATTATTTCTATTTAAACATTTAAAATTCTAAAATTCTATTTTTATTTTTTTATTCAGCGACCCTGAAAACCCCCAAGTAACGATTTTCAAGCGAATTCAGTCAATTTTCAACTTCATGTCCA
Organism: Leptopilina boulardi; assembly: GCF_019393585.1. Classification (NCBI taxonomy): domain Eukaryota; kingdom Metazoa; phylum Arthropoda; class Insecta; order Hymenoptera; family Figitidae; genus Leptopilina; species Leptopilina boulardi. Next base: position 41,252 of record NW_026137858.1, read on the forward strand.
CCATATTGAATCCGCCATTTTGTATTTTTTAAAACTGACATCAGATTCGTATTCAGCGACCCTGAAAAACCCCTGGTACCGATTTTCAAGCGAATTCAGTAAATTTTTAACTACATGTCCGCCATATTGGATCCGCCATTTTGATTTTTTAAAAACTGACATCAGATTCGTAATCAGCGACCCCGAAAACCCCCGAGTAACGAGTTTTAAGCGAATGCGTTGACTTTTTATTTTTTCGTCCGCCATATTGGATCTGCCATTTTGAAATTTAAAAAACTGACATCGGATTCGTATTTAGCGACCTTGAAAACCCCCGAGTAACGATTTTCAAGCGAATTCAGTCAATTTTCAACTTTATGTCCGCCATATTGGATCCGCCATTTTGAATTTTTAAAAACTGACATCAGATTCGTAATGAGCGACCCCGAAAACCCCCGAGTATCAATTTTCAAGAGAATTCAGTTAATTTTTAACTTTTATGTCCGCCATATTGGATCGGCCATTTTGAATTTTTAAAAACTAAAGTCAGATTCGTAATCAGCGACCCCGAAAACCCCCGAGTAACGATTTTCAAGCGAATTCATATGAAATATAATTGTAATATAGTGAAAAACCAAAGGTGGGTCGCTGAGCGACCCACTGTGACGCAAAGGGTTAAGGATCGAAAAAAGGGAAGCCGTTCCGGACAGTTCCGAGTCGTCGTTATCTCTACTCAAAGACCTCTCTCACTTCTCCATGCTATAATTCTTTACTCTTACAAATAACTACAGAAGTCACTGAATACTTCCTGAAATTTTTAAATTATATAACTTTCTAACAGTAGTATCCGAATCTAATAATTTATATAAGTCAACCATTAAATGCATACTTTGAGAACCATCAAAGTTTCTTTTGCTTCTATCAGAATTTTAGTAACTGGCGATTATTAAATTAATTAACAGTATGTAAAAACGAAAAGGAATATAACGTATTAAGAAAATTTGTTTCATGGAAAGTGGTAGCAGTCTATAAACAATTTGCTTATTCAACAAATAAATACATACTTTGGGTACCATAAATGTTTCTTTTTCTTCTATCAGAATTTTAGTAACCTTCGATTGATTAGGGAATTAAATAGGTAAAATGAATATGGTCAGAAGATTATTAGAATTTATGTTACTGAAAGTAGTAGCCGAATAAAACAATTTATATAAGTCAGCCATTATATGCATACTTTAAGTACCATCAATGTCTCTTTTGCTTCTATCAGAATTACAGTAACTAGCGATTAATTAGGGAATTTAACAGGTAAAATGAATATGGTCAGAAGATTATTAGAACTTTTGTTACTGAAAGTAGTAGCCGAATATAAACAATTTATACAAGTTAACCATTAAATGCATACTTTAAGTACCATCAATGTTTCTTTTGCTTCTATCAGAATTTTAGTAACTAGCAATTGATTAGGGAATTATACAGGGTAAAATGAATGTGGTTAGAAGATTATTAGAATTTTTGTTACTCAAAATTGTAGCAGTCTATAAACAATTTGCTTATTCAACAAGTAAATTCAAACTTTGGGTACCAACAGTGTTTCTTTTGCTTCTATAAGAATTTTAGTAACTTGCGATTGATTAGGGCATTAAACAGGGTAAAATGATTATAGTCAGAAAATTCTTAGAATTTTTGTAGCTAAAAGTAGTAGACGAATATAAACAATTTACGTAAGTCAACCATTAAATGATTACTTTCAGTACCATTAATGTTTCTTTTGCTTTTATCTGAATTTTAGTATCTAGCGATTGTTGCTGTAATTAACACGATGTAATGAGTTAGAATAGAAGTTATTCAGAAAATTTGCTTTATGGAAAATAGTATCAGTCTATAAACAATTTGCTTATTCAACAAATAAATACATACTTTGGGTACCACCAATGTCTCATTTGCTTCTATCAGAGTTTTACGAACTATCAATTGATTAATGAAATATACAAAGTAAAATGAATATGGTCTGAAGATTATTAGAACTTTTGTTACTGAAAGTAGTAGCCGAATCTAACAATTCATATAAGTCAACCATGAAATGCAAACTTTGAGTACCATCAATGTTTCTGTTGCTTTTATCTGAATTTTAGTATCTAGCGATTGTTAATGTAATTAACAACTATTAATTACGGAACTTAACAGGTAAAATGAATATGGTCAGATGATTATTAGAACTTTTGTTACTAAAAGTAGTGGCCGAATCTAACAATTTATATAAGTCCAACCCTTAAATGCATACTTTAAGTACCATCAATGTTTCTTTTGATTTTAACTGAATTTTAGTAACGTTTGATTGATTAGGGCATTAGTCAGGGTAAAATGATTATAGTCAGAAGATTATTAGAATTTTTGTAACTGAAAGTAGTAGACGAATATAAACAATTTACATAAGTCAACCATTAAATGCATACTTTGAGTACCATCAATGTCACTTTTGCTTCTATCTGAATTTTAGTAACTCGCGCTTAATTAGGGAATTAAACAGGTAAAATGAATGTGGTCAGAAGATTATTAGAACTTTTGTTACTGAAAGTAGTAGCCGAACATAAACAATTTATATAAGTCAACCATTAAATGCATACTTTAAGTACCATATATTTTTATTTTTATTCTATCAGAATTTTTGTTACCATCGGTTGTTAATGTAATTAACAGGATGTAATGAGTAAGAATATAAGTTGTTCAGAAAATTTGCTTTATGGAAAATGGTAGCAGTCTACAAACAATTTGCATTATTCAATAAGTAAATGCATACTTTTGGTACCATCAATTTTTCTTTTGCTTCTTTTAGTATTTTAGTAACTGTCTAATGATTAATGAATTAAACCTGGTGAAATAAATATGGTCAGAAGATTATTAGAATTTTTGTTACTGGAAGTTGCAGCAGTCTATAAACAATTTGCTTATTCAACAAGTAAATGCATACTTTGGGTACCATTAATGTTTCTTTTGCTTTTTTTAGAATTTTACTAACTAGCGATTGATTAGGGAATTAAACAGGGTAAATTGAATATGGTCAGAAGATTATCATAATTTTTGTTACTAAAAGTAGTAGCCGAAGATAAACAATTTATATAAGTCAACCATTAAGTGCATACTTTGAGTACTATCAATGTTTTTTTTGATTTTATCAGAATACAGATGTGACTAATTGTCACTGGTCAAGTGCAGTAAAGCCAAGATCAATCTCCAAGGAAAAATCTTCTTTCTCCCTATTTACTTTATTAACCCTTGAGAGGGAAACCCTTATAAATGCACATTTTGAAGATCTTTTTTACAAAAGAGTAGTAAAGTTTATTGAATTGAAATAAAGCATACTTTAAAGTGTTCAATATAAGCTATGTAAAAAATTTTTTAAATAAAAATAGTGAAAAATGGCGGCGTTACAGGCGTTTAAAGTTGGATCTTTGGTTTTTTCGCCATGCAGTCTGCAGGTCTCAAATCTCCACCAAAATTAAGAAATGAAATTTTTACCTTTAAACTACACAAATACGCTTTGCATGACGAAGAGAAAATTAATTTTTTTTTAAATTCGGGTCCATTTAAAAAAAAACATTTCTTTTAAACAATCTACCAAAAAAATTGTTAAAATTTTTTTTAAAAAAGTAGCTCGTCATGTAAAAGCCAGTAAGTTAAAGAAGATTTCTTGTTAGTTTCATGAAAATAGGTGAAATATTTTCTGAGCTGCATTGCACGGCACGCGAACACGTTTTAGTTGTGTTTTAACTATTGCCTTGAAGACGTTATGTATTGGAAAATATCTATTGCACTAAAAACCAAGATTTACTATCACTTTCTCATGTAAAATTAACATGAAATTCGTTTAGAATTTCTTCGATTTTCGGGCAAATTATTTTTTCCTGTCATGGATATTTACAACTAACTTTATAAAAGCGTTAGAAGTCAATTTCTCTAAAACTGTGCATACAAGTAATCCATCGAAAAAAATTGACCCCTATTTTTTAGTTTTTCCCCAAAAAACAGTTTTAAAAATAGTAAAAACCTGTATAAGTTTTATACTTAAAACGTTATAGCTAAAAATAAAAAAGGAGTGTTTACAACTATCTGGAGCCTACCTATCTCAGCAAACGATTTTGGAATTATGTTAAAACAACTTTCTTAAAATTGTGCACCCAGTTGGCAAAAAACCATGTTCGTTCTAAAAACGTTTTAAGGACATATTGTTTGATGAAATTGTGCTCAAAATATGAGTTTGGTATATAAAATTGAAATTTACTTATAAAATGTTTATAACTTATAATCAAAACATACATTGTACATATGAAAGATGTACAAAGCAACGTATGTTTTGAGGGCATTATCGATTAACAGATTTTTATGTCCGCAAGTGTAACATACTTTATGGACATATTGATTGATAAAATGGTACTCAAAATATGCGTTTGGTATATAAAGTTGAAATTTACTTATGAAATGTTTATATAACTTATAATCAAAACATACGTTATACATATGAAAGATGTACAAATAGAACGTATGATTTGAGGACATTATCGATTAACAGATTTTTATGTCCTCAAATGTAACACATACTTTATGGACATATTGATTGATAAAATGGTGCTCTAAATATGCGTTGGTAAATAAAATTAAAATTTACTTGTTAAATGTTTATATAACTTATACTCAAAACATACGTTGAATATATGAAAGATGTACAAATAAAACGTATGATTTGAGGACATTATCGATTCACAAATTTTTATGTTCTTAAATCTAACGCATACTTTAAGGACATATTGATTGATAAAATGGTGCTTAAATGATGTGGTTTGTGTATAAATTCGACCTCAAACTATGCAGTATTTATATAACTTGTTCCTCAAAACATGCGTTGTATATATGAAAGACGTATAAGTGCAACGTTTGATTTGAGGACATTATCTATTCTCAAATTTTTATATTCGCAAATGTAACGCATACTTTAAGGACATATTGATTCTTAAAATTGTACTTAAATCATGCGTTGTACATATGAAAGACGTCTAAGTGCAACGCATACTTTAAGGACATATTGATTCTTAAAATTGTACTTAAATCATGCGTTGTACATATGAAAGACGTCTAAGTGCAACGCATGATTTGAGGACATTATCTATTTACAAATTTATGTCTTTTAATGTAACGCATACTTTGAGGACAGATGGTTTCTTAAAATTGTACTCAAATCATGCGGTGGTTATATATTTTGGTACTTAAATCATGCGTTGCGTATATAATTTGGTTCTCAAAACATGCATTGTACATATAAAAGACGTACATGTACAACGCATGATTTGAGAACATTGCGATATACACAATTTTTGTGTCCTCAAAATATGCTTTGCATACTTTATTGTCGATTTAAACTTATTAATTTTGAGTGTATATCAATAATTTTTTAATGCTTTTGCTATTTAGGGCATCAGGAACCTATATATACACGAAAAAACATGGGTCCCCAAATCATGCTTTGTACATATATATATATGTATGTATAAGAATGAATGAATATATATAGTTATATATAGCAAATAAATTGAAAAATATAAAATCAACATAAAAAAATTATTTTAAATTAATAATTTTTAAATAAATTTATAAATAAATAACTAAAACATTGTTTTTATAAATAATAAATAGTAATTATTAAGTTTTTATAAAATATTTGATAAAATTTCAGTATATATAATTAAAAATTGTTTAATCATTAATAATATAAAAAATTATAATAGTAAAACTAATTAATAATAAAAATTAAGTAATAAATAAATAAAATTAATAAAAATTAAATAATATTAGAATTAAAACAATATATAATAACAAAATTTTAAACAATTTTTCATTATATTAAAAAATCAGGTTATGTTAGTACATAATACAACGAGAATTAATAAAAATAATAAAAATTATAAATAAACTAATCTAAAAAATTGTAACTTTGCTAAAAATTAAGATATTTTTATAATTCAAAAACTATATTGTAAAATCCAAAATAATAATAATTATTATAATAGTTATATTAAAATTTTCATATTGTTCATAACAAAAATTAACTAAATTGTAAAATGATGTAAAATTATGAATATTTCTCCTTCCATAAAAGAAAACCCCTCTTATTTCAATTCTCTCTATTTTTAAGACAATTTCTCCCTACCATTTTCATGAATTTTCGCCCTTAGGCCCAACCCATAGTTTCAACCTACCTGAGTAGGTTGGGTCAGCAAGGCCCAATAGAAATAAACTCTTAATGAGTTTTTCACCATTTTCTTTTGAATTTCTCCATTTTTCTTTTAAAGGGCCCAATGGCCAATTTTCTCAACCCACTTTTTCACGCCTATGAAAAACTGTCCTCCTCTTTAAAATTTTTCTCCGCCTTTAAGAAATTTCCCCTTTTTCGCTATTTTCCCCCAATATTACAAAATTCTAAAATTATAGTGAGGACAAACCCTTAAAAATCCATGTTTCTGTACAACAGCAGTCATTCACAACTATTCAAAATCATTACAAGTTTCTAAAAAATTATTCAGTCATTCAAAATCTTAAAAAAAAATATTTCTACAAGTCTTTTGACAATTCAAGTTTACAAGTTCTTAAATTTTTACAAAACAACAAGTTTTAAAAATTACAACGACTTACCACGAGTTACCCTATTTTAACTCAAAATAGAAGGAAGGAGAAAATATTATATAAATTTTAAACCAGGAAAATTTTCAACAGAATAAAAATAAAAGTAAGTGTCAATTAATTGGCTTGTTTTTCTTTCTTTTCTTCTTTTTGAAACTACAACTTTCTATTTTTCATTATTCCCAATTCCGAAAAATACTGCCGTTTAAATCTGGCGGTTATTTTTCAATTGTATATTTTTAATATTTCCAACATGTTTCCAATTTGTTTTACCTGTGTATCCTAAATTTGTTAATGTCACTTTATAAAGTTGTGACTAACAAATTTTAATCCTTGAAAAATGTGTAATTTCCTTATTTCTCATTTCATATAAAAATTGAATGGAAAAGAATTTAACCAAATTGATCCCGAGCTATTAGATGAGAATCCAGGCTCAAAATAGAATTAAAATTTAAATTATTTATGTTATATTACGTAACATAGATTAAATTTTTGGAGGCCCCGGAGGGATAGATTTGGTTTTCTTTTTCTATTTTATTTTTATTTTCTGTAGAACTCTATATTTTCATAATTATTGATTTTTATTTTTTAACCATGAATTATGTACCAGTACAAGTAAATCTTGTTACTTGTCCCTATGATGAATCCCATCGTGTCTCAAAAGCTAAAATAGTATCACATTTAATTAAATGCCGTAGAAATTGTAAAGAATCTAACGAAATTGTAGAATGTCCTTATAATAAATATCATTCCGTATTAAGATTGGAATTAAATTATCATATTGAATATTGTAGACGTAATTATTTACGTTAATTATTATAAACATTTTCAAAAAAAAAAAAAGTGAAATTTTCTATATATACAGTTTTTTTTACCCTTTAATTTTCCTTATGATGTATACACAACATTTCAACTTTCGATTTTTCTTGTCATAATAAGCACGCAGTGTACTATTTCCCCCTCCCTTCCGCACCATTTTCCCCGCGATTCCCGAGCGGTATCTCGCGAACGCGAAGTCCCTCGCGACTCTAGATACGTTTTTTGATTTTTCTCAATTATGCATATGAATATTTAAATTTAAATAAATTTATATTGCATATAATTATTTATTTATAAATAATTTTTTTTTCTCACTCCAGTCTTTTGCCTTTCACTATATGCGTTCAGTATAGTACAGTGGGATTGTACTACGTCTGACTATACAAGCTAGACGGCGGCCATTTTCACTCACAGACCACTACACGCGGCGCGTAGTCCCGCGACTACCCGCGACTCCCGACCGGTATCTCGCGAACGCGAAGTCCCTCGCGGTTCTAAATACGATTTTTGATTTTTCTACCCCTTTAATAAATATTAAAATTATAAATTTGTTAATAAATAAATAAATTATTATTTATAACAAATTTTTAAAAATTTTATATATTCAAATGGTTGGCATGGCTAGCCATATACTAGTTTTGGCTACCTCCAGTAGTCGGCTATTTTGAATTTTTTTTTCTCTCCTTTTTCTTCTCACCTTGAATTTTTATTACTTTTTATATTCTATTATGGAATAATTATAAATATTCAATAGTAATATTAGATAAAATCATAAATTCTAAAATTTCTTTTTATCGAAAGTTTATATCGATATATGAAGAATTGATATATCGAATATAACATAAGGGTAATACATAATGAATTTTTTTTTTAAGGTTCTTCCGTAATGGAATCCGAAAGGGAAATTAAAGAAAGATTAACGGGTTTAACCGGAATAGAGTTAGACATACATTTACTAAAAGGTGACAACGAAGATTTGTGGGAGCTTGAATTAGAAAATAACAAGCAAATTGAAATCTTTAAAAAGAATTTTGGGGATCTATCAGCAGTTAGTGATTTAAATTCACGGAAAATTTCTACTTTAGCACTAAAAATTGTAGAATTGATTAAAGAAAATAAGCGTTTAAACCAAGTTGTTAGGAGACTAGTTTGTTATTCTACCATTCCTGGTAAACGTGATGTAATAGAAGAATTAGATTATGCATTTTCGCAAATGAAAATATAAAATTAAATTCTTTTTGTAATAAAAATAAAAATTTTTATTTTTTTTTTTCATTTGTATATTCTCTCTTTTATTCCTTATTACCTTTTTCCAATCTGAAAATATTTAAGAGTAATGGAAATTTTTATTAAATAATATTAATTATTTAATACAAATTTTATTGTTCACATGCGCAAATATCATATAGTTGCTAAAAAGCCTATGTATATTTTGCAGTCATGAACATCTTTAAATTTTCATTTTAATTGAAAATTCATTTTTGTTATAATTTATTATAATAAAAATCTATTTTTTTTTAAATTCTTTCTCTCGAATAGAACAATTCATTTTCTATTTTAGAAGAGTTTGAATCAATTAAATTCTAGTCCTTATTACCTTTTTTTTTTTTTTTTTTTTTTTTTCCTCTCAAAAAAAAGAGATGTTACAAAATTTTTATTTTTATTCCTAAAAACAGGATAAAAATCTTATAAACAAAAACATTACAAATTTTTATTACAATGAAATTATTAAACAAATTTTAATAATATAAACAAATTTTTCTATCCCAAAAAGAGGATAATGAACATTTATAAACAAATTGTTGTTTTTATATTCCCAAAGGAGGAAATCTTTTTATTGATGAAATTTTTATTTCTCATAGTGGATTATTTTTGCATGTGAATTTATTATAAAACATTCCAGAAAAAGGATTTTGTTTTTTTTTATATTGAATTTTTTTTTCCCTCAGTGAGGATTCTTTTAAAAGAAATTTTTCTCCCAAGGTGGATGATATTATTATTATTATTATTTTTTTTTCCTTTGTTGAAAAGGAAGAGTCAAAAATTATATTAAAATTTTTTTTTTTTCTTTATAAGTACTATTATATGTACAATTTTATTTTCAAATAAAATTTTTTTTTTATATTGATTTTAATGGTATACAATCTTTTTATTTAAAATGAAAAATAAAATTATTAATCTAGATAATCTAAATGAGGTTCAATCAGTTTCTCCTTTTTCTAATTTAGTTACAATTCTTAAAAAAAAAAATAACTATTAAAAAGGTAGGATTTTTTATTTCTTTTTCACAAATGAATTCTCAGACTAAAATGAAATAAACAAGAGTAAAGAAATTTATTTCAAAGAAGAAAATATATATATATATTTCTTACTGAACTAGATTTTTCATTCACATGCAGTCTTGAATATTTTGTTTAATTCTTTTAAAAGAAAATTAATTTATTAATTTCTATCTTTCAAATAGTTAAAAAAAATAAAATTCTTATTTTTTAAAGAAATATCCTTTTTCAAATGTTTAAAATTCCTCTTCATAAAACTTCCTCAAATCGTAGGAAAAGAGGAAACAGAAAATATATAACTATCCCTATTAGTTCTGTCATTTATAATAATTTAATAAAAAAACCAGTAAAAAATATACCTGTGGCCATAGTTAAGCCCAATATACGACAGCCTATAGTGGAACAGACAATCATACCAACTGATAATACCATTGATTTAACTGTGGAGGAAGTGCATGTATTACCTCCAGCAGTAGAAAATTTATTAAGAAATTTGAGTATAGAAACTATACAAATTGATTAAAATTTAATTTTTCTTTTTTTTTTCTTATTTTTTTTTTAGTGTCCGGATATTCTACCCTACCTAAAAAATTTTCTCGTAAGCAGAGGAAAAGTTATAACAAAAAGTTAAGAGAGCAAAAAGCTCAAAATGGTGAAAAATGGCTTTCTTTGGAAGATTTGCGTAATTTAAGGAAGGACCTTAAAGAAAAAGAAAAATTAGAAGAAGAAAAATCAAAAAATATTCCTATTAAAACCAATAATGATAATATAATAGATGGCAGTGTATACAAAAGCTTAAGCTTAGATACAAAAATTGCCATAATACGTAAAAACCTATGTAAGCACATGCTAGTGCCAGAACGTTGTAAAAATTGTATTGAAAAATTTAAACGAACGTTTACCATACCTAAAATTAAAAAATAATAAAATTTTTTTTTTTAAATTAAATATATTTTTTCGCCATTGACATGAAAAAGTGTCTTTTTTGTGCCTGTTTTGGGCAGATAAAGTAGCACTTTTTAAGGCAGTTTGGGCCAACTGCCTAAAAAAGACTTTTTTAGGCAGCAAACTGCCGTATAAAGTCTTTTTTAGGCAGTAAACTGCCCTATAAAGTCTTTTTTAGGCAGTTGTTAATTTTTGCATAATTTTTTTTTTTGCTTTTATTTTATTTATCAATTTTTATTATTTTTTTTCTTTAAAATTGTTTCACTTTTTCATAACAATGGCGAAAAAAATAGCGTATGTGGCTCGCACGTAGTAATTTTTAGGTTCGGATGATTTCAATACTCGCTGTCTGTGCGACTTCGGTTCGACTCGGCTCGCTTTCGGCTCGACTCGACTCGCCTTCGGCTCGTCTTCATCTCACCTACAGCTCGCCTTCGTCTCACCTACGTCGCACTAACGACAGCTCGTACTGAAAATTACATCCTCACCTAAAAAGTACTACTTTACGTGCTTGCCACATAATATACTATTTTTTCTTTTTTTTATGAGTGATAAAAGAATAACTAGAGCACAAGCAAAAGAAGACCTTAATTTGCTTAAAGAAATAGAAACCTTTAATCCTTTTTCTACAACACAACAAATTCCTAGAACTCCTCCTAAAAATCCTCCATCTGACCTTTCCTTACATAATTCTAAATCGGAAATTTCTTCTGGAAGTAGTACAGATTTTGATACTACTATATTACAAAATAATACAAAATCTCCCTCGCTTATAGCATTTGAAGAGGAAACTAATAATCCCATTTATCATTCGACACCAAATAGAAATTTACATTTGGAATTCTCTTCATTTGAAGAATCAACCATTCAAATAGATAATTTTGTAAATAATACAACTATTCCAAATTTAATAATGAATGCTAATCCTAACATGGCTCTTCCTACAAATCAAACTGTCAGTTTGGCAGATGCCCTTAAAATAGTACCCGAATTCGATGGGTCAAATATTTCTGTAACTGAATTTTTACGCGGTTGTTCGGAAGCCAAAAGTATGATTGGGGCAGCAGCTGAAGGAAATTTAATTAAATTAATTAGAACAAAAATTTTTGGTGAGGCAAAAGAAACGATTTTAGGACAAGATTTTAATACATTAGAAGATTTAGGTAATTTTATTAAAGATATTTACTCCACGACAAAAACCGTGAAACAATTGTATGGGGAATTAGGTAATGAATATCAAAAAGAAAATGAAAATGTATTAACCTTTGCGAATAGAATTAGGGATATTGGTAGTAGAATTCTTGAAGCTCAAAGACTTTCTGTAGGAGAAATAACTCAAGCCTTTAAAACTGAAACACAAAATGATATCATTGAATGTTTTAAAGATGGTCTTTTACCTGAAATCGAAAGAAAAATTACAGAGCAGGAAAATATTAATAATTTAATTCGAGAGGCAATTAAAATCGAAAAGAAAATATTAGTTCAAAATAGCAGAAGACAATCGAATAACGAAATCAAAAATTATAAACGTCGTGATACCTATACTGCTTTTCCTTTAACAAACGATGAACCGAAACAAATGTTTCAATCAAATAAATTTTGTAGTAATTGTAAAAATAATAATCATAACACTTCAGAATGCTTTAATTTAAAACCTAAACAAGAGGTAATAAAATGTCAAATTTGTGACCGTCCTGGTCATTCCGCTTTAAATTGTTTTAAAATCACAAAATGTCAAAATTGTCAAAAAACAGGTCACAACACTAAATTTTGTAGAGAAAAACCTGCAAATAGTGTATTTTGTCAAATTTGCAACAGACCTGGTCATGTTGCTAAAAATTGCTTTCAAAATCCTTTAGTAAAAAATAATCCCATTCAAATGGAAAATAGGGCACGTTTAGTGTGTCAAGTTTGTAACCAAGTGGGACACACTGCAGCCACTTGTCGTAAAATTTCCTCCCAAAATACAAATAAAAATTCGTTTTGCAATTATTGCAAAAATCCTGGCCATTCAATTAATGAATGTAGAAAATTAGCAGCAAATAAATCCCAAAATAATTCGGGAAACGGTCAAGGTCCCCGTCAACAGAGCGCAAATCAAGGGACTTTAGTACCTCAGAGGCGCTCAATCAATGTGATGGAGTCCGAAGACCTAACGTCCGAATTATTGCCATAAATAAAGAGAATGAGGCATACAGTCCCTATATTACTATGAAAATTGGAAATTCTTTTAAATCAATTGCACTTTTATTAGATACTGGTGCAGAAGCTAATTTAATAAAATTAAACTCAGTCCCAGAACAACACAAAATAAATGATACTGTTCTTTATAAATTAAATGGTATAGGTGGTGAAACCACAGAAACTTTAGGATCTATTAAATTAAAAATTTTAAATCATTATGTTGAGTTCATAGTCATACCAGATTACACTCCAATTCCTTATGATGGTCTTTTAGGTACACAATTTTTCTTTGACACACAATGTAGAATAAATTTAAAATCACAAAAACTTGAAATAGACGATCATAGAATTCAATTAAAAAAATTATTAAAAATTGATCCAAATTCTTGTTCAAACATCCATTCTTTGAAAGTCCAAATTCAAGGTAGATTACCAGTTTTAACAATTCAACACTTGTTAAGTGGGGATAAAGAAGATTTCTTAATTGATACCGGTGCAGAATATAATATAATAAAATCTTGGATGTTGGAAAAAGAAGATGAAATTGACACTGATAAAAGATTAATATTAAAAGGAATAGGACCTAACTTCACTATTATAATGGGAAAATTAGATTTAGATATCTTAGGGATAGAATCAGAATTTCAAGTTGTAGAAAATAACCTTAATTTACCATGTGAGGCTATTTTAGGATCAAATTATTTACAAAAAGCGCAAGCTATAATTGACTTTAAAAGTTCGACTATAGAAATACAGGGTCAACGACAACCTTTTCATTATAAATTCAAATCATATTTAGAAACAGATATCGATGTCAAAAAAGCTTTGGAAGAATTAAGAGATATAGAAAGTCACGCAGAAAAACATGTTTTTTGTGTTTCTAATGATGAGATAAATGAAGATCTCAACATGGATACATATGAAAATGATTTTTTATGTGAATCAGAAACCTTTATTTCAGAAGAGGAATTAAAGACAGAAATTAAAAACCCTAAAATAGAAAACTTCTTAAGATTAAATCATTTAAATGAAAATGACAAAGAACACATATTAAAACTCGCTTTAAAATACAGGGAACATTTCTTTTTACCCGGTGATGAATTACCAGGGACAGATAGGGTTATGCATAGGATCCCTACTATAGATGATATTCCTGTGTTTTCAAAACAATATAAATTTCCCCATTCAATGAAACAAGAAATTTTAAAACAAGTACAAGAATTATTAGATGCAGGTATAATAAAACCTTCTAATTCCCATTACAGTACACCATTATGGATTGTACAAAAGAAACCAGATTCAGAAGGTAATATAAAGTGGAGAGTTGTTCTCGATTTTCGCGCATTAAACGAAAAAACGCTAGGTGATGCTTATCCCCTCTCCAATATTACCGAAATTTTTGACCAGGTCGGTGGCGCAAAATATTATACCATTTTAGATTTAGCTAAAGGATTTTTACAAATCAAAATGGACCCTAGAGATGCCCACAAAACGGCTTTTAGTACCCCATTCGGTCATTACGAATTTACCCGAATGCCTTTCGGTCTTAAAACAGCTCCCGCGACTTTCCAAAGATTAATGGATAATGTTCTTAAAGGTCTACAAGGACAAATTTTATTTGTGTATCTAGACGATATAGTAATTTATGCAAATACTATTGAAGAACATGATTATAAATTCAATCTTTTAATAGAAAGATTAGGTAAAGCAGGATTAAAATTGCAAATTGACAAATGTGAATTTTTAAAAAGTGAGGTAACATATTTAGGACATGTATTAAGTGAAAAAGGTTTACATGTAGATCCAAAGAAAATCAAAGCTGTAAATGAATTTCCTATTCCTAAAAAGGTTAAAAATATACGAGAATTCTTAGGATTAGCAGGTTATTATAGGCGATTTATTAAGGATTTTGCTAAAATTGCTAAACCTCTCACTAAATTATTGCAAAAAGATATCTTATTTGAATGGAGTGATAAAGCAAATGAATCTTTTGAAACTTTAAAACATATGTTATGTAATGCTCCCCTCCTACAATTTCCTGAACTTGATAAACCTTATAATATAACAACCGACGCTTCAGGCTACGCAATTGGAGGAATATTATCACAAGGTAAAATAGGGAAAGATAAACCTATTGCCTATTTTTCAAAAGTTTTAAGAGGTCCTGAATTAAATTATGAGGTCTATGAAAAGGAAGCCAAAGCCGTTGTAGACTCTGTTGAAGCTTTTCGTTCCTATGTTTACGGAAGAAAAATTACTATTTATACTGATCATCAACCATTAGTATGGTTTAAAACAGCAAGTTTAAATACGCGAATTCAGAAATGGCGATTTAAACTTTCTGAATATGATTATGATATTATTTACAAACCGGGAAAAATGAATACTAACGCTGATGCTCTGTCTAGAAACCCTTTTGAAGACGTAGAAATTAATTTTTTGACAAGAGCACAGAAAAAATATTTAGATTCAATCCAAAAAGTAGAATCAATCCCTTCTACTTCAAATCTTAATTCGGATACTAAACAAAAAATTGATGAAAATATCGATTCTTTACCAAAAGAATCTTCAGAAATTCGAAATGAATCTTTGAAAATTGTTAGTTCCCCTATTGAATCACCCGATCCTATATTAAAAGATACTTTAAAAAATTCCAATAAAACTTCTGAAAACGATTTAACAACTCAAAAAGAGATTGTTGTATCAAGTCCAAAAAAATTAAGATACCCTAAACGTAATCTAGACAAATCGAAACCCGTTTATGTCGAAAGTGACGAAGAAGATAATTTTGAATTAATCGCGAATAGCAAACCCCTCCCCACCCCTAGAAATGACGCGAGAAAAAGAAGAGATTCACGTGAATCCTCGGATTGCGAAAACGAACAATTAAGAATTCGTATGAACCCTTTTCCAAATCGGGAAAAAACGGTTAAAAAGAGAAGATACTTCCAACTAAATTCAGATGATGAATCAATAAGCAGTAGTGCTTCAGATCTATCAGAAGAATCTTTGATAAATAAATCCAAAACCCTAAAATCTAACATTGTTAAGACCCAAATACCCATCCAATATAGACAAGCTAATATTGCCTATTTTGTTACAACCAAAGGGTTCCCGTGTGATGAAGGTGCTAAAAAGTTAATTGAACATAATAAAATAACTTCCAAACAATCTTTATTATTAGGTGAAGTTCAAGAAACTAAAAGAAAAAATAGTAGATACTTATTTTCTTTATGTTTAAAGGATGAAGAACCTCAATCTCAATTAATAATAAAAGAAAGAATTAAGAAACTTTTGGAAAAACTTAAAAAGAAATTAGAAAATTTAAATCAAAATGAAATTTCTATTGCCAAAAGTGAAAATATTGAGAATCTTAATTGGGAAGAAATTTTTAATTTAATAAAATTAACTTTTTATAACTCAAAAATAAATGTTTTAATTTGTTATGGTACAGTTGCTTATGTGCCTTTAGAGAAACGCGAAGAAATTTTTTACGAATTCCACAAATGCCCCATAGGGGGACATAAAGGTGTTAGCAAAACGTACAATAGAATCAGACAAAAATATTATTGGGAACGATTAAAAGACGACGTTACTAGACGGATACAACAGTGTTTAGATTGTCAATTAAAAAAATTAGTACGTTTAAAGACAAAACAGCCAATGATTATAACAGATACTCCTGGAGTAGCTTTAGAAAAAATTGCTATGGACATTGTAGGTCCTTTAAAAAAGACTCAAAAAGGTAATGAATACATATTAACGATTCAAGATTTATTTTCTAAATTCTGTTTAGCAGTTCCTTTGTCTAACACTCTTTCAAGTACTATTGCTGACGCTTTTATAAAGAAATTCATTTGTGTATTTGGATCTCCTAAAATAGTGTTAACTGATCAAGGTAGAAATTTTCTGAGCGAACTTATGGTTCGTATATCTAAACGATTCAGAATTAAAAAAATTAGAACAACAGCATTTCATCCTCAATCCAACGGATCTTTAGAAAGATCACATCATTCTTTATCCGAATTTCTTAAACAATATACTGATGTTGATAATGAATGGGATGAATGGATTGATATTGCTATGCTGAGTTATAATACGAGTATTCATGAAAGCACTAAACACACTCCCTATGAAGTAATTTTTGGCAAATTAGCTAGACTTCCTTCTAACGTCCCATTAAGAGAAGACGATTTAGTTCCAACCTTTAAAGGTTATGTTTCCGAACTAGTTACTCGACTCAATGGTATACAGAAAATTGTTTATGACAATCAAAATGCTTCGAAAGAAAAATCGAAAGAATATTATGATAAAAACATTAACCCCAAGAATTTTAAACTCGGCGATTACGTCTTTTTATTATCTGGACCATTACCAGGCAAATTTGGTAATCATTATTCAGGTCCTTTTAAAATTATCGAAATATTGAATAAAAATAATATTAAATTACAAATGGGAAAAAATCATAAAATAGTGCATGCAAATAGATTAAGAATTTCCCATATTAATTTAGAAAAAAATAAAGGTCAATATGATGAAAATGCTTAATGTTTCTCTTCTTCTTTCTTAAATTTATTATTTTCTGAATAAATAACTAATTATTTAAAAAGTTTTTGTTACAGAAATGTTGCAGATTATTTTATCATGTATTTTTCTTATTTCTTCTTCCCAAGCCTTAATTGGTTATGACTGTGGATCTGGTAATTTAAACATTACCACTTTATCTTTAAGAGAAGTGGGGGAATGCAATATTCCTGTCACTAATGTAAGTGTACAGGAAAAATATATACAGTTATTACAAATCGATAATTTTAATGAGGTCCTTGTCAAACAGTGTAAAGTAGAAATACATAGGACTATCTATGACTGTGGTATGTTTTCCCATATATCGTTAGTTCAAAACTCTGAAAATGAATATATTTCTGAGGTGAGTGAGAGTGCGTGTAGAGAGGTTCATAGCACAAGAATTATTAAAGTAAATGATAATCATTTTGTTAGGGATTTAAAAATTAACACAACATCCAGTCACTCTGTAACTTTTGCGGGAACTGTTACTGATAGTAGAAAATGTGATGGAGGGAAATATTCTGATCCTTATGGCGATTGGGATGACGTATTAGTCCAAGGTTTGATTAGAATTACTTTAACCGAACAAATAGCCATTGTAAACTTAGACGAAAACACTGTAAAATTGAATTCAGGAACAGTATGTCATTTAAATGCAGGAAAATGTATAGATTCAGTAGGCGGTAATTCATATTGGAATACCATCCCAATAGACAGATGTGAATTCGACAGATATAGCATTTTATACGAAGGCCTAGCCAATAAAATTTTTGACAATGAAACCGAATTTGATCAAACGGTGTATTCTTTAAATTCTGACGAATCCACATTTGCCTTCGCTAGTAAAGGACAATATTTGTTGTGCGGGTATAATATAATAAAAACAGAACACCCTAAGCTAGTAATTTTCGAAACACACTATGGACAAACTTTTGCAACACATTCTAAACTTTCATTAACAAAATTAGACATTTTTTCTTATATGAATTCCAAATTTATTTATGTAGAGAAACATATTAGAACACAAATTAAACGATTGTATCATGATATTTTAATTCAAAAATGTAAAATCGAACGCAAAACTTTACAAAACTCGTTGTCAATTGCTGTACGGTCTCCGGATGAATTCGCTTACGATATTATGCATGAATCTGGTTACATGGCTGTAGCTGCAGGAGAGGTTGTACATATTATAAAATGTGTTCCCGTCGAAGTGCGTATTGAACGTGGATCATCATGCTATGCAGAATTACAAGTAACCAAACAAAATAAAACTTATTTCCTACAACCTAGGACTAGGATTCTCAAGGAAACTGGGACAGAAATCAAATGCAACAGATTATTACCGTCTATGTATCAAATTGATGGAGAATGGATCAAAGTTTTGCCTTTACCAACCCTAACCGGCAGTCCGAATATTATTCAACCGTATACAACTCACAACTTTCATTACCAAAATCCAGGACGTTTAGCTGAAAATGGAATTTATTCTTTCCAAGAAATACAAGATTTGAAAGAAAGGATTATGTTTCCTATGGAAAAATCAGGCGTTCTCAACAGTATGGCAAGAGAAATCCAGGGTTATCACGTTTCAACTAATGAAGGTAGTTTGGTTAAATTACTTAGTGGGGAAGCAGTGGATAAGTTTCTCGAAACAACATGGTCGAAAATTTGGGGCAAATTTATAACATTTGGTACAATTAGTGCTGGATGTATGTCATTTGTAATAATTTGCCATTTTATCAAGATTGTAGCAGATGTTTTATTACAAGGCTACGCATTACATTCAGTATATGGATGGTCTATCCATCTTTTAGGAGCATTATGGAGCTCAGTAGCACATTTTCTACTACATATTGCACCAGAACCTGAACCACCTACTACAGAAGAGGAAAATAAACCATTGAACTCAGTTCAAATCATTATTCCAGAAGAATCTACAGCTCCTCCTGAGGAAAAAGAAATTTTACATACAGCTATAGCACAAAAACACTTCTTCAACCTTGCAGCGTAATTTAATAATTTGTGCATAATCTTTTATATCTACAGACCATGTGGCGGATCATTAAATCGTGCAGTTCATTTTCTTTAATTTTTCTGTTTTTATGTACTATAAATATGGTTATTTTCGTCTTGCATCCTCAACTAACCATTTTACGGTGGGGGTGTTAAATCTGGCTATATTAGCACATTATTTTTTTTCTTTCCTTCTTACTTTCTCGAAAACAAGATAGTATGTTTCCAAAAGTAATCTTTTGAAAACATTATATTGAGGGTTAAAATGTTGATTTTGAAAATTCTTTAAAATTATATCTTTATAACACTCAATTTATCTTAAGTACAAAAATCAACATTGAGACCCTCAATAAAGTGTTTACTGCATTCCGCTATTGTTTGGTCCTGGCGACCGAAGGTCCGAAAAGATAAGATCTATTTTATGTGATCTTATTGTGCTATGCCTCACAAATTTATGAGTATATGAATATATAAATTTTAATTTATTAAATAATAAAATTTTAACTTTCACAAAATATTAATATTATATACGTATATACTATAAATTTTATGAATGAAAATATACATATATAAATACGTGTATATTGACATTATGTATATATATGTATGTATAAGTATGAATGAATATATAGTTATATATAGCAAATAAATTGAAAAATATAAAATCAACATACAAAAATTATTTTAAATTAATAATTTTTAAATAAATTTATAAATAAATAACTAAAACATTGTTTTTATAAATAATAAATAGTAATTATTAAGTTTTTATAAAATATTTGATAAAATTTCAGTATATATAATTAAAAATTGTTTAATCATTAATAATATAAAAAATTATAATAGTAAAAATAATTAATAATAAAAATTAAGTAATAAATAAATAAAATTAATAAAAATTAAATAATATTAGAATTAAAACAATATATAATAACAAAATTTTAAACAATTTTTCATTATATTAAAAAATCAGGTTATGTTAGTACATAATACAACGAGAATTAATAAAAATAATAAAAATTATAAATAAACTAATCTAAAAAATTGTAACTTTGCTAAAAATTAAGATATTTTTATAATTCAAAAACTATATTGTAAAATCCAAAATAATAATAATTATTATAATAGTTATATTAAAATTTTCATATTGTTCATAACAAAAATTAACTAAATTGTAAAATGATGTAAAATTATGAATATTTCTCCTTCCATAAAAGAAAACCCCTCTTATTTCAATTCTCTCTATTTTTAAGACAATTTCTCCCTACCATTTTCATGAATTTTCGCCCTTAGGCCCAACCCATAGTTTCAACCTACCTGAGTAGGTTGGGTCAGCAAGGCCCAATAGAAATAAACTCTTAATGAGTTTTTCACCATTTTCTTTTGAATTTCTCCATTTTTCTTTTAAAGGGCCCAATGGCCAATTTTCTCAACCCACTTTTTCACGCCTATGAAAAACTGTCCTCCTCTTTAAAATTTTTCTCCGCCTTTAAGAAATTTCCCCTTTTTCGCTATTTTCCCCCAATATTACAAAATTCTAAAATTATAGTGGGGACAAACCCTTAAAAATCCATGTTTCTGTACAACAGCAGTCATTCACAACTATTCAAAATCATTACAAGTTTCTAAAAAATTATTCAGTCATTCAAAATCTTAAAAAAAAATATTTCTACAAGTCTTTTGACAATTCAAGTTTACAAGTTCTTAAATTTTTACAAAACAACAAGTTTTAAAAATTACAACGACTTACCACGAGTTACCCTATTTTAACTCAAAATAGAAGGAAGGAGAAAATATTATATAAATTTTACACCAGGAAAATTTTCAACAGAATAAAAATAAAAGTAAGTGTCAATTAATTGGCTTGTTTTTCTTTCTTTTCTTCTTTTTGAAACTACAACTTTCTATTTTTCATTATTCCCAATTCCGAAAAATACTGCCGTTTAAATCTGGCGGTTATTTTTCAATTGTATATTTTTAATATTTCCAACATGTTTCCAATTTGTTTTACCTGTGTATCCTAAATTTGTTAATGTCACTTTATAAAGTTGTGACTAACAAATTTTAATCCTTGAAAAATGTGTAATTTCCTTATTTCTCATTTCATATAAAAATTTAATGGAAAAGAATTTAACCAAATTGATCCCGAGCTATTAGATGAGAATCCAGGCTCAAAATAGAATTAAAATTTAAATTATTTATGTTATATTACGTAACAATGTATACTTAAAAAAGTACAATCAATTAAAATCAGAGCTTAATGATAGAAAGGCTAACAAATTTTCTTACAAATTGATTAAATTTGCTTGACTTATGTCTTTTATAATTTTTTTATTTTAGTATTCTGTGTAAAATGTAAAATTTGTTATTTTACTGATGAAAAAAAGGTTTTCTAAATGTTTGTATAAATATTAAATATTATTTTCGTTTTATGAAATTGGTACCATGGCTCTCGTATTCTTTACCCACATAGCACGACTTCTTGCTGTGAGGTTACTGTAAGGATATCTGTAGGGTTTGTAAGGTTACCTTGTAAGCCTGCAGTAAACTTGAGGTCATCTTAAAATTTCCGCCTTACAGTAAGCTTACGCACTAAAGCTAAGGTAAACTTACACAGTAAGGCCGTGGTAAGTTTACATGGTAAGGTTGTTGTAAGCTTACATGGTAAGGTTATTGTAAGCTTCCCGTAAGGTTACTGTAAGGTTGATGTAAGGTTACCGTAAACATAGAATGTTGTTAAATAAAATTTACTAATATTTATGCGCAGTAGTTTTCTATGGCACATACGGCTGCGCAGTAACTTTTATTTGACAAAGCCTATTGGGGTTCATGAAGTACTTTACCAAATATATAATTTTTTATACAAAAAAATTTATAATATAATTATTTTTAATATATTTTCATATTACTTTATATTCATAGTAACCTTACAGCAACCTTACAGTAACCTTACGGGAAGCTTACAACAACCTTACCATGTAAACTTACCACGACCTTACTGTGTAAGTTTACCTTAGCTTTAGTGCGTAAGCTTACTGTAAGGCGGAAATTTTAAGATGACCTCAAGTTTACTGCAGGCTTGCAAGGTAACCTTACAAACCCTACAGATATCCTTACAGTAACCTCACAGCAAGAAGTCGTGCTATGTGGGTACAGAATACGAGAGCCATGGTACCAATTTCATAAAACGAAAATAATATTTAATATTTATACAAACATTTAGAAAACTTTTTTTTCATCAGTAAAATAACAAATTTTACATTTTACACAGAATACTAAAATAAAAAAATTATAAAAGACATAAGTCAAGCAAATTTAATCAATTTGTAAGAAAATTTGTTAGTTCGTTCGCCATGTCACAAAATTTTCAAGTTTTTTCATCCCTTAATACAGTAATACACTTACGGAAACTTTTTTCCTAAACCTTTCTTAGAAACTATACTGTCCCATTTACCCCTAAGTTTCGGAAATTTTCTTAATCTTGTGGTAAATGGGGACAGTCAGTTTCATGCATTTAAAACTTATCTAAATTTTTTTCTGGATGCATAAAATTAATCACAGAAATGTAAATACACGAAGAGAAATTTCTAGGAATATTTACCGTGCTGCCATCTGAAAGTGAGGTCAAAGTGAATTCTGTCAGTTTTCACTGTGCTGCCTCTACAATTTGTAATGCAAAATTGTAGAGAAAACACAGTAAAAACTGACAGAATTCACTTTGCCCTCACTTTCAGATGGCAGCACGGTAAATATTCCTAGAAATTTTTCTTGTGTAACAACTTTTAAAAAAGCGCAAATATTACCTTTGAAAGGAAGAAACTTACGCAATTTGTGAAAAATAGGGATTTTGTCCCCATTTACCCCAACTGACCCTACATGTAAATATAATTATTTTCGAAAAACTAATACTAAAATCTTTTTTTTGGTTACGTATTTAAAACTTATGTAATATATTCTTAATAGCAATTAATTTTTAATCAAGAACGTACTCTTCAAACTCGTCACTAATTCGAAACGTCACTAATTTACAGCTATAAATATGCAGCTGATTCAAACAGCGTATATACACTGATGAAATAGTGTATATGCGCTAATTATTACTGTACATACGCTGCTTGACTAAGCTGCATATTTATTGGGATCTGACATGGGGGCGGGGCCTAAAGCAATATGGCGTAAATTGGGTAACACTTTTAGTGAATTTACATGGGAATAACATGGGATGCAGAAAATGTTTATTTCTATGGACAGTATTTGCGCATGGGCAGGTACAAATCCTGCTCAACGAAAATTTATTGAAGGTGAACGCATTTTGCAAGCCAGGCACATTATAAAGTGTGGTGTAAATCGTGTAATTTTGGTTTTGGTTTCGGAAATTTATGGAAAATTACGCTTAAATTTTTCGCTACAGTACTGCCACAGCCTCTCACAGAACACTTAATTCTGCAGGAAGATTTCTCACGCGGTAAAAATGTAGCTTCATTCATAATGATAAAATAATTAACAATGACAGCGGAACTACAATTGCAAGTGACACAAACAGTTATCCAAAACTAGTTACATTTTTCAACACCAGATGGCATGTGTACGAATGTCAGATACCAATAGCAGCTCAATCACTGATTTTTCGCTGATTCAAATTTGTAGAGTATAACACTTTCCACCAAAGCATGTTTTTTCGTGCGCAAGAAAATAATTCAATTGAAACCTTACTATTACCTATATCTAATCCTATCTATTACTTTTAATATTTCTTTTCATCTTATTATTATTAATACACTTAGAAAAATGTACTGTCGAATCAATAGCAATCGTTTCGCTGCGTGGATAATCTAGAAACATTCCCATAGAGAAACTATATATCATCTTTATTTAAAAAATATCATATTTTATTTCCTATAGGGGGTTGGCAATAAATTACGTTACAACTTAAGGGGGAGGGGGGGTCAATCAATTTGTGACAATCAGGAGAAAAAATGTCGCAAAAAGTGTGACATGAGGGAGGGCGGATCTAAAATAGTCAAAATAGTGTGACGTAATTTATGGACGGCCCCTAGTAGGATTCAAATCAGAAAACATCATATAAGAATCCTATAAGATGACATATAGTTGTTCCATAGGTATGTTCCTACATAGGAGATTTGAGATTAGGATTGATATGTTTTATGTTTATCTTTTCTTGAATAATCTTCTCAAGTATTTTACTTTTACTAACATGATACTTCTTTTACTGAATATATGTGTAAAATTAATTACTGTTATTTTTAAGTTGGTCCTTTTAGAATAATGGAAAATGAGAAGGCTGTAAATTCGGCTTCTTCCGATGACAAAGGTAATTTTCTGTTTTGGCTAAAACACAGAAAAAACCTATACTCCTTTTTGTTGCAAATTATTTTATGTTCGTTATGAAAATAAGTTAGCGAAACTTTTACGTTACTTAAGATGATCCTGATTCGGAATTACATGAATTTCACGGGAATATTCCCTCGGTATCATACGAATCTCACGCGAATGTCATGTGAATATCACCGTGGAATGTCCTCATGAAGCGGACATTATGATATCGCGTGGATGTCACAAGAATATTCTCGCTTGATATCACCTTGACAATCAAGCAATGTTCCGTGCTACTTGGGTAGCTCCACACGCGTCGGCATTCCCTCCACCCGTCGGTGTGAGACGTTTCGTTGTAGTGGTACGGATTACTACTTTTTAGAGTAAAAATCCTCCGATTCATAATAAAAGTTGATTTGGTTCTAATATTAATTGCTAGTGACATTTTAAATATTACTCAGCTTTTATTAAAATTTATATTTCTTTAAATAACTTATACATTTTTAAAAAAGTAAAATTTCTTTCAAATCGAAGAAAAAGTTATTATTTCTTCAGCAGTTCCCAAATTACTATTTGACAGTAGTAATTTTTGATCGAAAATGTTACAATTATTACTATTTATTTCTCTCCTTGTATGATTAATTACTCGTTGTTTAGTAATAATTTTAATTTTACTTGCAGCTTAAAATGATCCTAATATAGTTTAATTTCAATTATTTGTCTAAAACTTTAAACGATTAAAATCGGATTATTTTCGTTGCATTTTATTAAGAATGTCTAGGTTTTTTCTGTGGACAGATGATTCAATACATGTAATAATAAGAACATTAAGTAATGTATCTAATTATTTTTATTTACAAGCACTTGGAAGAGGATGTAGGCAGAAAATTCCCAAAAAACACTTTTCTGAGGAGACTGAAACAGCAGGCGAAATAAAGAAAAGAAATGTCCTAAATTTAAAAAGAAAAATGAAAGAATCAAGAGTAAGTTTTGATATAAACGTAGAAAATTTAAATGAACTGTATAATTTTAATTTTTATTAATCCTACACTAAGAAAACGATTTATTTGGACCAAACGTATTATATGTTTAAGAGAACAAATGATGTCACGCTCCCACCTCCTTTTACATTACAGTAAAACATTGTTTCACACCCTTAAGAGAATGACATCATGCGTTAACGTTCTCTAATTCAAACTTAGTATATTTTTGCTATACAGTCAAACATATGTAGGTTTAATTCAAACATAGTTTTGCTTGATTAAATATATGTAGGTATAATTTGAAAATATATATTTTATTTGCATAAACATATATATGGGGCATTCCACGTCAACGAGAGACCCCCCGCCCCCAGAATGGATTTAAATGAAAAAAGTTCAAATACGGCTTAAAATTTAGGTAATTACTTCTACTTTAAAATGCAAAGTGGCAAAATAAAAAATTCAAGATGGCGGATCCAATATGGTGAAAAAAGTAAAAAAAAATGCTTGAATTCACTTAAAATTTGTTACTCGGGGGTTTTTAGGGTCGCTAAACACAAATATGAAATCAGATTTTTAATATTAAAAATGGCGGATCCAATATGGTGGCCGATTTTTAAAAATTTTAACAAATTTCAATAAAACGTATCTTATGGTGCTTTGTAGGGCTGTAAAAAGTTCTAAAGGTTTTAAATTGAATTAGAAATTTAGGTAATTACTCCTACTTTAAAATTCTAAGTGTCAAAATAAAAAATTCAAGATGGCGGATCCAATATGGTGAAAGAAGTAACAAAAAAAGCTATAATTCAATTGAAATTTGTCACTCAGGGGTTTTTAGGGTCGCTGAACACTAATCTGACATCAGATTTTAAATATTCAAAATGGCGGATCCAATATGGCGACCGATTTTTAAAAATCAAAACAAATTTAAATAAAAATTGGATTACGAGAGTTCGTAGGGTTGTAAGAAGTTCCAAAGGTTTTTTATTGAGATAGAAATTTAGGTAATTAGACATACTTTCAAATAAAAAATGGCCAAACACAGATTTCATAATGGTGAACCTAATATGACAGAAGAAGTAACAAAAAAAGCTTCAATTCAATTGAAATTTGTCCCTCGGGAGTAAGATAAGTAGGTTACAGCCAATAAATGCAGGACTAGTAATGAAATTTAGGTACCAACTAGTAAAAGTAAGAAACGTTATAAATCCAACTAGTAAAAGTAAGACACATAGCTTCCAAGCAATTGAGGCAAGGCCAATGTAGGTACCAAGTAGTAAAAGTAAGAAAGGGTAATAATCCAACTAGTAAAAGTAAGAACGGTTATAAATCCAACTAGTAAAAGTAAGACACAATAAAAATCCAACTAGTAAAAGTAAGACATAGGTTCCAACTTGTAAAAGTAAAAAAGGGTTATAATCCAATTAGTAAAAGTAAGAAACAATAAATATCCAACTAGCAAAAGTAAGACACATAGGTTCCGACCAATTAAGGCAAGGCTAATTTAGATACCAACTAGTAAAAGTAATAAAGGGTAATAATCCAACTAGTAAAAGTAAGAAACAATAAAAATCCAACTAGCAAAAGTAAGACATAGGTTCCGACCAATTAAGGCAAGGCTAATTTAGATACCAACTAGTAAAAGTAAGAAAGGGTAATAATCCAACTAGTAAAAGTAAGACATAGGTTCCAACTAGTAAAAGTAAGAAAGGGTAAAATCCAACTAGTGAAAGTGAGACATATAGAGTCCAACCAATTAAGGCAAGACCAATTTAGGTTCCAACTAGTAAAAGTAAGAAAGGATAAAAATCCAACTAGTGAAAGTAAGACATAAAGAGTCCAACCAATTAAGGCAAGATCAATTTAGGTTCCAACTAGTTAAAGTAAGAAAGGGTAAAAATCCAACTAGTAAAAGTAAGGCCTACTTATCTTAGTCCCGAGGGACAAATTTCAATTGAATTGAAGCTTTTTTTGTTACTTCTTCTGTCATATTAGGTTCACCATTATGAAATCTGTGTTTGGCCATTTTTTATTTGAAAGTATGTCTAATTACCTAAATTTCTATCTCAATAAAAAACCTTTGGAACTTCTTACAACCCTACGAACTCTCGTAATCCAATTTTTATTTAAATTTGTTTTGATTTTTAAAAATCGGTCGCCATATTGGATCCGCCATTTTGAATATTTAAAATCTGATGTCAGATTAGTGTTCAGCGACCCTAAAAACCCCTGAGTGACAAATTTCAATTGAATTATAGCTTTTTTTGTTACTTCTTTCACCATATTGGATCCGCCATCTTGAATTTTTTATTTTGACACTTAGAATTTTAAAGTAGGAGTAATTACCTAAATTTCTAATTCAATTTAAAACCTTTAGAACTTTTTACAGCCCTACAAAGCACCATAAGATACGTTTTATTGAAATTTGTTAAAATTTTTAAAAATCGGCCACCATATTGGATCCGCCATTTTTAATATTAAAAATCTGATTTCATATTTGTGTTTAGCGACCCTAAAAACCCCCGAGTAACAAATTTTAAGTGAATTCAAGCATTTTTTTTTACTTTTTTCACCATATTGGATCCGCCATCTTGAATTTTTTATTTTGCCACTTTGCATTTTAAAGTAGAAGTAATTACCTAAATTTTAAGCCGTATTTGAACTTTTTTCATTTAAATCCATTCTGGGGGCGGGGGGTCTCTCGTTGACGTGGAATGCCCCATATATTTTTTGAATTTAACATACCCAAGCAGCACAGTATATCCCCTAAATATCCTTTTAATATCACCGTAGAATATTACCTTGATCTTATAGGAATATCAAAATGTCCGCCCTACAAGAATATTCCACGGTGCCATTAAGAGAATAATCCAGTAACATTGAGGGGGTATTCAGGAAATATTGAGGGAGTTTTCCACGGTTGTACAGATTTTTTTTCAATGTGCACAGAAAAAAGTTGAACTCATATTTGTTGCATCTCAAAATGATTTCATGTTAAATGACATAGAACGTGGCGCCATCTGCCTGTCTCATTTTTGATGCGTATCAAATTGAGTATAGATTTTGTACTCAATTTGAGATTAAGTTTTTTCGGTGTGTTGAAATCATGGAAATGTGATATAAATTGTTGTTTGAACAAATTTCCATGATTTCAACCCAACTAAAAAAATTCAATATAACCGTGGAATGTTTCTTCAATGTCACCTTAATGTTCCTGGAATATTCTCTAAATGTCACCTAGGAATGTATATATATAATCAGACGTCTGTTTGTACATTGATTTAAACTTCAAAATTTTAACATAATTTGTCTTTTTGAACGTCAAGAATTCCAAAAATGACCATAAAAAATGTCATGTATGTATGTATGGATATATTAATAAAACCAAAATCAGATTTTTGTCTGTACATTGCTCAGATTCTAAAATTTTTGACGTAGTTTGTCGTTATGAAGAACAAGGAGTCCAAAAATGTCCGTTAAAAAATTTGTGTCTGTACGTATGTCTATAATATTTTGTTACAGTATCATGCAAGAACGGTTTCAACAATTGAAGTGAAACTTGACAGTCTCTTAGGTATTAGCCTAACTTAAAATTTTAGCTATTTCCGATTAAAAAATAATAATTTGTATAGAAGATATGATACTGTTTTAAAAATTTGAAAAATCAAAAATTTTCAAATTATTCATTTCTTAATAGATTGTTTCTAAACTTTCTATACTTGAGTATTAAATGTTATTTAGTTACATTTTAGAATAATTTTTCAAAAATTACAATCTAAAACTGAGATATAGCTATAAAACTGTTCTTGAGGTTAAAAAATCGAAATAACTATTATTGTAACCTGCTTTCAAATTTAATTCAGGGGTATTTTTAAGGCCTCTGATCAAGATTTTCACGTCAAAATAATATAATTCCAAATTGCAAATTCAATGTCTCTGGTTCAAAAATTTGAAAATCAAAAAACGAATAATAAGTATTTATAATAATTGAATTTATGCGTCCCAAATGATTTTGTTTGTACAAATCTATAATTATAAATTACAGATTTGTACCCATACAGAAGCAAAAATTCGACGAATATTATAGAAGAGCCATAGAAAATGCTGTATTAGTATTCTTTTGAGTGTATGTATTTTTGTGATGGAATATTCGATAAGTTTTTGATGCTGTGTGGCTGAGATGTATGATTGGTTCCCTTTACGTGGTGCATCTTGGAAACAATATTATTGAAATATTTAAATTTAATAAAAAAATTTAATTTGGTATAATTAAGTTTAAATCAGAATTTAAGTTTAAAGAAGATACACCGTAAAAAAAGGAGTTGAAATTCTATGCCCTAGGGAATTCTATCAAAGCCCCACCCTTTTGGAGATGAAGCGAAGGGAGTTAATGTTTTACAAGTTAATTTTATGCCTAGGGAGTTGGTTTTAAGGAGATAATTTAATGATTAACTCCCTTTTCGAATACATAACGTCTTCAAGGCAATAGTTAAAACACTACTTTTATGTATCGAAAACTTTATACGCGTTTTTAAGGTATACTTTACTTTGACTCTATAAACTTTACCAGTTTTTTTAAATTCCTGAAATAATGTGCATTTACACGAGTTTCACCCCTTAAGAGGATATTTAGGGGATTAACTGTACTGCTGGGGTATACTTTTTGAAAAAAATATTGGCAACTTAAGTTCATAAGTGTTTTTCGTTTACATAAAACCATTTATAATGATCGTTAATTTTTAAATAAAATTATCTTTTTCTTTGTGTAAAAAAAAATTTCATCTTCAAATACACAGTTTTTATGAGAATCTGAAAATCATACCATCAACAACATCAACACGTTCCATCGCAACAAACCGATACGCTTTATGGTATTATGTTGAGATTCTCATAGAAACTGTGATAACATTTCCCAAACAGAAATTTCCGTAATGAATCGGAGTTAACGTTCGATCCACTACTAATACAGTACTATTTGACAGTACATGATTTCTTAGTTTGCCCAGTGGTGAAAACAACTTTGGTTTTATACTGGTTCAGTACGACTTTTGGTGCTAACTGTCCGTGTAGCCTCCGTTAGTATATAGGAACTCCGGCAGTAAGAGAGAGTAATTTACGTTATAATCCTTCTTGCACTAATCATTCAATTCAATGTTTGTGTGTTATGACAATTAATATTTATAATTAATTGGGACATAAAGAATTTTTATCATTAATATTTAAATATAATTTAAATATTAGCGCTCATTTTTGACGAATTCAACTGCAGCTCCGCCTGCACATTTCTAATCTTTAAATATGTTTCGCCCTTCTATTTACATTTTTCATTCTTAATGCTTATTTCTTATTTCGATACCCTATTGAAAAAAAACACGTGTATTTACGGATGTGTTTTTAGACGTGTAAAAACACGTGTATAAACACGTGTATACATACGTGTTTTTATACGTGTAAATACACGTATTATCTTACATACGAATTTGAAACAAGATTTAGATGTATAAATACACGTGTAAATACACGTGTATTTACACATGTTTTTTAATTCTATTAAAAATTTCATTAAAATTTTATTTCTTTCTTATGTATTTATCAATCATGTAAAAGGGAACATTTTTTTGTTGTTTATCCATAAAAATTGTTATTCCTTACTGTTTATTTATTAAAACAATTAATAATTTTCAACTATTAGTTATCTTTTCAGTGTACTTTTAAAAGGGTAATTTTTTCTTAGTATTACAATTTATTAATTTAATTTTAATAATAAACTATCACTCCATGTAAAATTATATATTTTCCAATTGTTTAAACAAATGATTGTTGTTATTTAATAACTTTTGATAAAAAAATTAAAAAATTTTTTTTTTTTTAATATTTCAATTTTACAATGTGAATAGTATGAAATTGAACAATTTTCAATTCAATAATTGTTTAAATAAATAATTGTTCATATTTACTATCTTTTGATACACAGTTGCTAAAAAGATGTTAATTTTTTTTCATTTTGCGGTTACATAAACTGAGTAATGTAACATGAAGATATTTATTAAATTTTACAATTTAGTAATTGTTTAAACATTTCATTATTATTTACAAAATTTTTCAAAAAACAAATTCTAGGAAAGTTTACTTTTTCAAACTTTGCAGTTTTATAAGGTAAGTAGAATGTCATTAATATATTATTATATTTCAAAAATTTAGCAATTATTTAAACAAATAATTGTTCACTTTTACTTACTTTTGACGCACAGCAAATAGAAAGTTGCATATTTTTTCTCATTTTGCAGTTAAATGAGATGTTTGCTATTACATAAATATATTTGATGGTTTTAACAATTCAACAATTTTTTAAACAAATAATTATTATTATTATTTACAAACACTTGACAAAAAAAAATAGAACAGTCTATTTTTTCTTAATTTTGCAATTTTACAAGGTAAGTAGAATGAGATTAAAATAATTTTTTATTTTTACTATTCAGCAATTGTTTCAATAAATAATTGTTGTTACTCACAAACTTTTGACAAAAAAATAGAGTTTTTTTTCGTAATTTAGCCATTTAAAAGGTGAGTACGAATGAATTTAAGATAATTTTGTTGATTGTAACAATCAAACAATTGTTTAAACAAATAATGGCTGTTATTTATTCATCTTTGACAAAAAGCATCTTCAAATTTTTTTTTTTATTTTGCAATTTAAAATATGTATAGTATATAATTAACATATTTTTTACTTTAACAATTGATTATTGTTATATAGAAATTGTTGACACATGGCATCCTGAAAAATGTACATTTTTCTCATTTTAAATTTATATAAACTGCGTAGTGAAAGGTGAGGGTATTTTATGATTTTAACAATTCATCAATAGTTTAAACAAATGATTGTTGTTACTAACAGACTTTTGACAAAAAAAATCTAAGAAAGTTTATTTTTTTTTAATTTTGCAGAAAAAGTTTTTAGTTAATAATAATCAATTGCTATAAATGAGAAAAAAAATTTCCAGTCAGGGTGAGTTTTAATCTTCGATGTGTATACAAATTTTCAGTCTCACGTATACCTAAATAAGACATGGTTAAAAAATTTTAAGATTAATAATTTCATAGTTTAATGTATAAAAAATAATGCACCCTCATTTCCTTTATCTCATTAAATATTTTAGTAACAATTTCAAATAAAAAAAAATAAAAAGATAGATTATTATTATAAATTTTTTTGTAAAGAAGAAAAAAGAACAATTATTAAATCAATAATAAAACTCTGTCTTTAATATAAATCAAAATTAAGAATATAATGTCTTTAACATTCAAAACTTAAAATCGTCCTCACACTTACACAAATACATGAACATAGAAATCTGACGAATTCCAATATAATAATCAATAAAGGAGTTAGTTGAATAAAATGATTGAAATTATTTATAAAAATATTACATATAAATTATAATACATCACAAATAAAATAGAAAATTATAGTTAATCAAAAATTGAACAGATATAGTTCGTAGTAGTAATTAATATGGACGGAAGTGTGGAATTCTTTCGAAGTATTGTCTCATACAGGAAACAAATGAATTGGTACATCCGTTTTCGGAAGAAATTCCTCTTTGGATTTTTTGTTCACGAGATACTTCTGATTTTTTAGGTCGAAAAATTCAACTTGATAAGTTCAAAAAGGATACTTTAATTTTAAATTGATTATTCGAATGAATGTAAATTTGGAAAAGGACAAATATACTCTACATTTTTTATTTTCATGAAGACACAAATTATCTTTATATCATTCGTATTAACTGCAAATAAATCATTGTTGCGATAAGTGATTCTTTTAATAACAGGGCAGTTATTTTGCCATGCATTTTCAGTTATCAATGTTTGACAAAGTGTATATTCCGAATTGGTCGATTCATCTACTATAAAATGTTTTATTTTTATAAAAGTTCCGTCTTTCATTTCTGCATAACTATTATCTGAACGCTCCATTTTAGATTTATTTGTTGAATAGATACACTTATCTTTGACAATTTTTTTATATCCAATTGCTTGATGAGAGAGATTTAATTGGTTTATAACAGTTTCTTCTAATTTTTTAGCAGATCCAAAATATCTAATATTATTAAGTTTAAAAGTTTTTTTTGTACTTTTTCCACTGAAATTCAGGTATAATTCTTTTATACGAGGAGAAGAGAACGTTAGAATTTTATTTCTCAAAATAGTATCACATTTGTTGAAGCATAAATTTCGGGCTACTTGATGTGTTACTCCTTTTGCGGCTTTTATTGTGTTCAGTAGTTTTCCATTAGCACTTTCAAATGCATAAGTTGTATGACAATAGGAGGGACCCCAATTAGCAAGAGATGTGACCCAATGAAGTAACTGATGAACATTATATGTCATTGCATATTTAGTGTAATTTTCTTCAGTTCCTAATAAGAATTCCTTGACTAAGAACTCCAAATGTTCTAATTCAGTTATTGTGATAACGTTTTGCAAAGAAATGTGAATAACTTCAACGAAGAGGGCCCAATGTTTCCATAATTTTGGCTCTAAATACTGTTTCAGAATAGGTAGACTGTAATAAAGTATCCAATTTTCCCATTCTTTTGCCTTCCAATATGCTCTGTCAGTAATTGACCGAGTTAAGCGCATGTTTTGATGAGGAACAGATATTTTTTCTAATAACTTATCAATTTCCTTTAATTCTTTTTCCTTTAATATCTTTGATAATGGTGAGTTTTTCTTAATAAACCAGTAATTGATAAATTGTCTAGCTATACCTAAGTAGGCAAAATGAACTGGATCTGGTGAAAACCCGGAAAAAATGTTGAATTCCTTCAAGTTAATTAAAGGTGATACGCTTTTTACTCCAAGCGTTTTTGGAAAATTACGTTCAACATCTGAAGAATCTTCTACTTCTTGCAATCCATCATCATTATTATTTATATTTTCAATATCTGGGGACTCTTCTAGTTCTTGCACTGACTCATCATTATTGTTAGGATATACAAGCAATTCCATACATTTCAACATACTTTCCTCAGTTCGGTCTTCAGGTATGACATTTAATAAAGGAAATTTCCAAGCACCGCGTTTACCTCCAGCTCTTGGTATATATTTACCTTTTTGATTACACCATGTACAACCGCATTCGCCATTGTATAAACTAATACCTTGCATTGAAGCACGAGCGACTGAATCAACACAACAGCAGATAACATAAGGTTTGATATTGATTACTATATTATCTATATTGCACAGAATACCATTCTCAGTCATATCATTCATTTGTTCAACAAAAGCATTTAAAAAAACATCCATTTCGGGTTTACCTTTTCCAAACCACAATCCAGAAACAATTGGTTTCGATGTTCTAACATGTAAGGGTACTTCGTTAACCATTAAATAGATTGGATATGCTGAATGAGGCGAATTTTCGAATCTTACAGCTCCATCGCAATTAAAATTACATGTGACGTATTGTTTTCTGATTTCAGGTTCTAAATTTTGTGTAAAATTTCTATAAGCTATTCCATCATAAATATCTTTAAATATACCACTTTCATGCGTCCTTTCTTGTACAACATACTTGTAATATTCTGAGTTGCTTTCCAACAGCTCTTTAATATCAAAATTTACATTAAATGTTACAAAAAATTTTTTTTAATATTTATCATGCAGAGAATTAATTTTTTTACAAATAGGGCATTATTTTTCGCGATCAGATCTAGCAAATGAACCAAGGTACGTACAACAATTCTCACAAAGTGTATGATAGATAACGTAACTTGATGTAAAAAACATTTTATCAATCATATATCTAGATTCTGGTAAGACAGGTGATGCAAAACCAGAGTTTACAGTCTTAAATAATTGTGCTACAGCTGTATGAGATAAATTATTTACAATTGCAAACTTTAAATAAATCATTAAAAGTTCCCCTTTACTTATAACTATTGGCGTAGAAATAATATTTAATGTTTCAGGGGAATGTATAATTTTATATAATTCATTGTTAGCAAAAAGTGGATTGAAAATTTCACTTCCATCTGCATCAATTTCCATACTCTCTTCAATTTCGTTAATGGGAAAGTCATAAGGATAGTTTTCGTTGTCGCTGTCATCATCTTCGCTGTTACATTATTATCATGATTAGCATAATTATCATCATGATCAGAATTATTTTTATCACCTTCGCTATTATCATTAGCAACAACATCTTGATCAGCAGAATTCAAATGCATGTTGCATGGGGAATAATCTTCTTCAGCATCTTGCTCAGCAGAATTCAAATGCATGTTGCAAGGGGGATAATCTTCTTCAACATCTTCGCATATCTATAAGAACATTGTTATAATTGGGAAATTATTATTAAATTTTGAAGGTTATTATTATACAAAAATAAAATTTTAATTATTTATATATTACTTTTGTTTAATTAAAAAAACATTGAGAAAACAGAGTGTTTGTTCCTTTACATTTTAAAGTGTCGTAATTTTTGGCCTAGCCACTGCTCCTCAGAGTATTAATAGGAGTATTAAAGAGACTCTCTGGTGTAGAATTAGTAAGTAGCATACTATTTTAAACTCTTATAGTGAAAAAATATTTCGGTTACTGTAAAAAATCTTTTCTGACATTTTTTTTTCTCATAAGAAAAGAATTATGTAATTTTTGTTTGAGAATTATCAGTTTACTTTCGCAGTTGATATGACTTTTTCCAAAAGATGCATTTTTTGCAAGATAATTTCCTACTCTATTTCAAATTTTAACAGATTTAGACCATTGATAAGATTGGTAAAAAAGTATTGAGTGAAGCGGTTGAAACAGTGAAATTTGTTAGTGAAATGGAAAAAAACAAAATTTGTCAAATGTGGCTACATTGACCATATAAATGAATGAGGTAAGTTTAAATGTACTAAAAGCAATCTACTGTTCACTAATAGAAAGTTCCTAGAAAAATCTGGCAAATTAAAACATTCAGCACATTTGACACAAATTTTGAATATTTACAGTTTTATAAAAAATAATATATTTTTTAATTAAATTTATTGGATATCTTGGATCTGCTATTTTCAGTTATATAAATGTGACTTTAAGTTCATAATCAGCGATCACGAAAATATTACGCAACACTTTAAGGGTGGGGAAGGGTGAATTAATTTGTGACAACCTGCAGAAAAAGTGTCTCTAATTAATGTAATAATGTGTGACATGGGGAGGAGGGGGTTAGAAATCGTCAAAATTAGTGTTATGTAATATATATGTTCGGCCCTTCAGCCGAATCTTACTTAGTTCATAACTTTATCAATAGCTGTACAAAAAAATTTGGTTTAATAATTCTTTTTCTTGTCGATATTATAAAAAAATGTTTACACTTTTTATAGTAATTTTTACAAACGCGATGTATTTTGGATTATAATTTGTTGGTTTTTACAAGTACGAAGGCTACATTTTAGAAAAATGCAAAAGGATGATATTGCTTACAGAGTCACTGAAAGATACGTCATTCAACTGTCCAGTGGTCACAGATTAATGCTTTACACATATATCAAACACCTTAAATAATTATATTTAATTTCGCGTTTTCGGCACATGTTCACGATTCTGTTAAAGAACAACTTTTTAAAACAAAAAAAAGTAGTTTTAAATTTTTTACCAGAAAGTCTCTTTGCAGTTGTAATTTGGTCTTTAATATATACATAAGATTTCTTGAAATATTAAAAGAATCAATTAAAATGTAATTACTTGTTCTTCATAATCGTTGCATTCATTTTCTTTTGCTGCTTTCTTTGTTCGATCTCCTGCTTGTAAAAGTTTGAAGAAGTTTTTTTTAAATTTAAAATATCGAATTGTAATTAATATTCGTTTTATGCAAAAAATAAATTATAATATAATCATATGATTACCTATTTCTTATTTAAATCTTAATATAAAAGTTTAAAGAAAAAATAATGTTTAACTCCACTTACAACCAAGGACAAAAATGACAAAAGATCAGCCGATTTTTATGTATACAACCAGCTCAAGTCCATCTTTGGACTTAAAATCATACTGTGAATTCTAAAATTTTGCCATAATTCAAAGTTTGTAAGTAAGTGGTATCAGTGAAAGTGGACTGAAATCAAGATTCAGCTTTTACATTGTAATTATAGCTTACTGGCAACAGTCTTGATTTGTGTATATAAGATTTGGGGTTTAACCTTCCTTTTTGAAAATGTTTTCTCTTAAATATAAAAATCCCAGTAAAAAAGGATTTTTTAAGATAGCAGTTCGGACAATTGAGCAAACGGCTTGCTCAATTGTCTAAAATGCATTTGGACAATTGGGGTGTTTGTTCAATTGTCCAATGCATTATGCCCAATCATCCGCAATATTTCTCGTGTCTAAAAAGCTGCTAAAATAATATGAAAAACTATTGAAACATTGAAAAAACGGTAGAAAATGCATAATTCTTGATATATACAGAAAAAGAAAGTATAAAAATACCGCGATCAAGGAAAAGGAAAGAGTTTTCCGAAAAATCACTTTTTAACTGACAGTATACTGCTGTACTTGACAATTTATGGGTAAAGAAGAGAAGATTATGAAAATGAGTGACACTTCATTATCGACTTAATTTAAATAATTAAATTAATTTCAAATAATTAAACTAATTTTTAATTTTATTAAAATTTAAATAAATATATTTAAATTAGTACTAAAAAAATATAAACATATAATAAAAACATAACAATGAATGAAATATAAAGGTAAGAAAATTTTTAATTCAATTAATTCAATAATTATTCCTTTTTTAAAAAATCAGAAAGAAATCTACTATTATATTTTACCATTCGACAAATATTGAAAGTCGATAATGAAGTGTCACTCATTTTCATAATCTTCTCTTCTTTACCCATAAATTGTCAAGTACAGCAGTATACTGTCAGTTAAAAAGTGATTTTTCGGAAAACTCTTTCCTTTTCCTCGATCGCGGTATTTTTATACTTTCTTTTTCTGTATATATCAAGAATTATGCATTTTCTACCGTTTTTTCAATGTTTCAATAGTTTTTCATATTATTTTAGCAGCTTTTTAAACACGAGAAATATTGCGGATGATTGGGCATAATGCATTTGACAATTGAACAAACACTCCAATTGTCCAAATGCATTTTAGACAATTGAGCAAGCCGTTTGCTCAATTGTCCGAACTGCTATCTTAAAAAATCCTTTTTTACTGGGATAATATTATCCGAATATTTCCTTCATATTATGGTGAAATGTTACCTTTATATATGGTGTTATGATAAGGTACTATTATCTAATATTAGTTACAATATTGCCATGCAACGGACATGTTTATGAGAAGACGCCAATCATAGCACAGGCCTACAAAATTTTGGATTGTGTCAGACCCCGAAATCGAAATAGTCATTTCCGATGTATTTTGTCACGATGAATCCAAAAATGATAACGAAATTGTTCCATCACGTCAGCGTTCTGAGATATTTTAACCTAAAAGCGTGAAAAATGCCGTTTGTGGCAATATTAGACACTCTATAAAATCGTCAAAAAAAATTTTTTATCATTTGTCCAAATTTTAATTAAAAATACTATATTTTCTCTTTAAAAATTTTCTAGACCTGATCCGATGAGATTTTTTTTCTCTAAGATACAGCCATTTGAATTTTACGTTGCATCAACTAAAATCCCTTTAAAAACGAAAAATAAATTGCAAAGTACTTATAGCACTGAAATTTGTTACTCGGGGGTTTTTGGGGTCGCTGATTACGAATCCGATGTCAGATTTTGAAAATCTGATATTAGATTCATATCAGCGACCCCAAAAACCCCCGAGTAACAAGTTTCAGTGCTATAAGTACTTTGCAATTTATTTTTCGTTTTTAAAGGGATTTTAGTTGATGCAACGTAAAATTCAAATGGCTGTATCTTAGAGAAAAAAAATCGGATCGTATCGGGCCTAGAAAATTTTGTCAGAGGAAATATAGTACTTTCAATTAAAATTTGGACCAATGATTAAAAAAAATTTTTTGACGATTTTATAGTGTCTAATATTGCCAAAAACGGCATTTTTTACACTTTCAGGTTAGAATATCTCATAACGCTGACGTGATGGAACAATTTCGTTGACATTTTTGGATTCAGCGTGACAAAATACATCGGAAATGACTACTCCGGTTTCTAGGTCTGAAATTTGTAGACCTGTGTAGTCTAATAGAAACGGAACTGACTCGTTTGAATGAAGTGAAATTGATGTAAAAACTTTTTTCCAACCAGATTTTCTTTAAAGTCACACAATTTTATCATATTCTGTCAACGTATGTATCTTAAATATTACAAAAATAAGAAAAATGTTTAAATCAATATAGAAATACGATTGCAAAATGAAAAATTGAAATTTAATGTAAGACAGGTTACAATAATTTTATATACTTTTTCAAGTAAGAAGTTTCAAGAAAATCTGATTGATTTTTTTGAAAATTTGTTTTTCATATTGTATCCGACATCTTACATTATAACAATTTTATTAAATCTTTTAGTAAAGTTATTGAAATTCGGTGTCGTGTCTAAACTGAGTATGGAAGTTACGGTGAATTATTTTTTCTAACCTTGAATTCTTTTCACCTTAATTGTTTGAATTTACGTTTATTGATTCTAGTTGTCATTATAAATGAATAAAGTGATCCCATGTAAAAAATTTACTGAAAGTCACTTCCAGAAATTTTCACAAATTTTTGTAAAAAACCAGCAGATGTACATGAACGACGCGAAACACATAATCCTAAAAGGCCAATGTCTCAAAAGACTCCTACAAATATTGAAAAGTGAGTATTATAAGGGCATATCTCTAGAACCTTTAACTTTAATGTCCCTCGCATATATTTTGGTAATTTTAATAAATTTTTCGTTGGTTTTTGTTGGAAATATTAATGCTTGATACAATCAATCATTTCCAAAAGATTCCACTTTAATTTATTAAATACATAAATAATTATTTCAATTTTAATACGCGATTTTTAACAATGTCTACTTGTCCTTAACCATACTTTCTGATGCTTTAAACGATATAGTTTTAGATTTAATAAAAATTACTAATTCTGAAATATGTTTTTTCAATGTTAATTAATCGGTGAACACATTTTCGCAGTGAAATTAATGTTTTATTAATTGTGAAAAAATTTATAAGCTTTTAAAAATTGTCCCTCACTTTTAACCTTTTCGACCGTAATCATCGTATTTATGATTTTTCTTTTATAAGACAAGCGGCACGTTAAAATAACTTATGGGAAATCAAAGATCAAGTTACTATAATTATTTTGAGACATAATAAATTGATGTGCTTCATGTCTTCAAAAAACTATTATAAGTTAAATAAACGAAAACACGCGTGGACAAAATTTGAAAACAACCGTAATACGAGTGATACTTCATGAAAATCATATAAAAGTATTCGAAAAGTACTTGTATATATTTTCACATGTGCCATTTAACATCCCGAGAATGTGCTTCGAGAAAAAATACTTTATTGCAAAGATAATGTAAAAATATTCATCAATTACGGTCGACCGTGATGGACCGAAATTTTTTAGAAAGAAATTGTTATGTACGAAGTTGCCGATTATAATTTTTTTTATAGAAACTGTCATTAATTATTAAAACCTGAAGGTTAAGTTTTAATGTTTATTTCGAGACACAAAAATGGATCCAAAAAAATTCATTCTGAAAAAAGATAAGATGCGAGAGAAAAGAAAAATAATAATAATAATGTAAATATTCAAATAAAAAATTTATATATCTAGTTAATTTTTGACACATGCTTTTATACCCAGTGCATTATTTCAGTATTTTATTATTCATATAAATATTGAAAATATTAAACGAATTTTATTGCTTTTTAAAATTATAACCCCTCAGAAAATTCCCTTCAACTGTTTTTTATCCTAAAAAGCAAACACCTGTTGAATATTTTTTTGTTACAGGTTAAAAATAATTCTCAATTTTAAATATTTTTA
This sequence comes from Leptopilina boulardi, assembly GCF_019393585.1. Taxonomy (NCBI): domain Eukaryota; kingdom Metazoa; phylum Arthropoda; class Insecta; order Hymenoptera; family Figitidae; genus Leptopilina; species Leptopilina boulardi. The sequence continues at coordinate 83,041 of NW_026137858.1, forward strand.
ACTTTTTGAAGACAACTTGTTTTATCTGTCCACTTGTATAATTGGAAAGCTTAGTTCTTGAAGTTTATGCCCATAACTAGAATGAAATATTTATAATATTAAGTTTTAAAAACAAGAAGTTAACATTTGCCGTGTGTTTTTTTTCAGTCTCCCGGGATCGACTCTCTTGTTTTTGTTTTGAAAAGAAATATGCGATAAACCTTAGTCTCTTGTTTTTTCTAAATTTAATATTATAAATCTTTCTAACAGTTTTAATACTGACTTTCCAATGTTTGTAGAAATCTTTTGAACCATTGGCCTTTTAGATGATGAGGTTTGCATCATTAAAATACTTCTGGTGGTTTTTTAAAAAATTATAAAAAAATTTTGTTAGTCTCTTGAGAGCGGCTCTCTTTTAAAAGGAACTTTTTCACATAGGATTATGCGTAAATGTAAAAATATCGATAACGAACAGGAAATATGGAATTTTTTTATATTTTGAAAAAGATAAATTTGACAGGCAGACTTTATATATTGTTGTTATGGGTCATTTTCAATGAATGCGTAAATTTAATACAATGTCATTTTAAAAGAGTATTAAATTTTTTTTTAATTTTCTCATTTGATACATATTATTTAGGGTTTAATTAGGTAATATATTAATTGTACGAGCGTCACTATTTGATAGTAATGAGAAATTGCAAATAAATTATTCGTTTTTCTTAACCTTACATTCATTTTCAGAATTTAAAAAATAATACTAAATTAATGCCAATTTTAATTTTTTATCTACTTTTTAAGTATTTCCATTGAAAATTCTTACCTCTATTCATATTGTTTTTTTATTTTCAAGAAATAAAAGATTTTACTGTTATAAAATTTGAAGATTTAGTTAAAAGTAACTGTTGTTTATGAAATATTTTTACGAACAGGGGACGCTAATTTCCAGGGAATATTACATCATATAATTTTTAATATTTTAGCGTATACAATACGAAAAACATAATTATCGATATGAGATACTAGAAACAATTTTTAATTTTATATTTATAGAAGAAAAATCAAAGCAACAGTTGATATTTTTTATTTTATTACTTGCCAGGGGAGTTACATGAAAAAAAGTACTATATGTTTTTTTCATTAATTTTATTTTATTTCATATTATGATCATTTATAGAAATATTAATTTTTAATAACTTAAAGCTGGACAAAAAGTGCTTGATATGTAACATAAAAAATTTGGTTTTCGTGGTAATAATTTCTTTTAAGAAATTATTAATTATTATTTGAGTCCACTTAAACATAAAAAATGTGAGACATTTTTAATAGAAGGATAAATAATTTATTTATGAATATTTTAATTTATTCAATGCATTTTTATGTTCGTTTGAATGTATAAAAAAAGTTGGTATTAATTGAAAATTGCCGATAAAACATGAATTACTACTAATAACACGTTAAAAGTTTCATAAAGATGACTCGAATTTACTTGTTCATTGAAAATTGTATGGTAAGAGGTAAGAGAATATATCAACATTATACCTCTGCTTGTCCAATTTATATTTTTTTAAATTTAACAAAAGCATGCTATATAATTTATGTAAAAAATAATATGGAGGACAATTTTGAAATTTTCATGAGTATATATTATACACTAGAAATTTTTTAAAGAAAGTGCTTATTTTATAAAAAATTTGCTAATGTTATTACTGAATTTTAAAATAGGGAAAGAGTCAATTTTGATACAGCATTTTTACTGTACGCATTTTTGCGTTTAATGCACATTCGTGTAGCGCTGTGTATTTTTTTTGATACTGTACAAAATTATTTTTTATTGCTGTTTACTAGTGATTTTTTGCTTTTTAAATGTTTGTAACACAAATTATTATTATTATCATTATTAAACTGTAATAAAATATAATTTTTTATATTATTAATTTAATTTAATTTAATTAATAATATTAATTTTTTTATTAAAAATAGAATTCCCTTTTTGAAAAGAGAAGAAAAAATAACATGAAATCCAAAAAAGTAAGATTAAAATCGATTAACAATTAACCCACTTACAACAACTTTTGTAAATTTGAAAGAGCGAATTCAGTTTTACAGCGGGCGTCAATCCGCGCTACGAGATCCCCCACTCCGCCGTTTGGAGCAAGGGATAAAGTTCCGAATAAGGTCCCCCTTGGATTTTAATGAAACTCATTATACTTACGTATTTTTGTGCGCTGATTACGAAAATGATAGTGAAAATTGGCGCAAATTTGATTATCATGGTAAAAACCATAAAAAACACCATAAAATCATGATTTTTAGCGATTATCTCGTAAAAAACAAAAAATTTCGAAAAATGTTTTAGACAAAAGTTGTAGATCTATAAAAAACACACATTTTATGTTTTATGCATTTTTTACCAAAAGTCATTATTTTTTTGAGAAAAATGGTCCCAAAGTAATTTGCGGAAATTGTGGGGTGGAGTCTACAGCAGCGGTAAACGCAAAATACTAAACACGGCCTTCGGCCGCGTAAGGTTCTGCTCGCTTTTCTTTTTAAAAAAACCTTGGCGAGAGGGGGTGGATATGGCCGAAAGTATTTTGCGGAATTCGTTGGATGCTGAGTAATGGTGAATATGATACTATATACGAGTCAAATAATATGTCTAACCATGACTGTTGTATATGTTTTCATTATCGTGGTGTTTTTGGTTTTTGGGATTTTTCTCGAAAAATAATCACTTTTGAGAAAAAATGTATACCACATAAAATGTGTGTTTTTTTGAGATCTACAACTTTTGTCTAAAACATTTTTCGAAATTTTTTGTTTTTTACGAGATAATCGTATGGTGTTTTTTATGGTTTTTACCATGATAATCAAATTTGCGCCAATTTTCACTATCATTTTCGTAATCAGCGCACAAAAATACGTAAGTATACTGAGTTTCATTAAAATCCAAGGGGGACCTTATTCGGAATGAAAATAAAAAATTATCTCCCCCCCTCTTTAAGCTAAATCGTTTTTATTTTTTTTGGAAGTTTTGTAAAGAAAAAAGAAATTCAATGGCGTTTATTAGAATTCGATAAAGTAAAAACTGTCCGAGTTATTGCAATTGTTTATAACTAAGAAAAGTACCCTTCTTTCTTTATCCATAATTATGCAATTAATTAATGAATTTCAATTCTTTCTTTTATGTAAATTATGGTATCACTCTTCAAGAGTAAAATGAAAGAAAAAAAATAGAATTCGCCCCATATCGTTCTGTAGAAATTATGTTGAAAAACAACATGTTTTTAATTAACAAATGGAATAATCAATAAACTATTCATCCGATTGAGTTCGAAGTTTTTTCATTTTGTTCAGTATCGCGAGGGGGACATTCTCAGAAAGTTTCACTCCAATCGGATTATCATTAACAAAGTTATTAAACAATTAAAAAAGTACCATTTTTAATGGTTTAAATTCAATAATTTTTAAACAAATAATCAGATTTTAATTTTCGACCACCCATTTTGTAGGTATTTTTAATACCTTTTTTTCTAATCACAACTTTTTCCTCTAAAATGTAGAGGAAACAACGAGCACGCAAAAACCACCTTTCATCAACTTTAATCATTGTTTATAACGACTTCTGTAACCGGAAATCGAGAGTAAACTGTGGGGCCTTTATAATACCCACCCCCCCAAACTACCAAAATCCATTTAGAAAAACCTGTAAACAATTAGTGGCACTTTTTGTCTTTATTGACTGGCCTATTAATATGTAATAATATTCTAATAAATTTAAATTATTATTGATAATATTAATCTTTAATTTCTTTATATCAAACAATTGAGCACCTGGAAATAAGAACTCGGCAAGCGCTCGGCTGCACGCTACAAAGCCAGTCAAACATATAAAAATGATGAAAAAATAAAATTCGAAATTTTTGATTTTTGAAAAATGCTATCTTGTACGAAATGAAAAGGCGCATCTTTTTTTCCTCTAGATTTTTCTCGTCAAATGAATAGTTTAATTAATAAATGTAAAAAACTAATAAATTTTTATTTCCAAATTTCATTCAATTTTTAAACATAAATAATCGTATCTTCGACAAATATTAATCAATTCCAAAGAGATTTTGCATACCTCCGCGTTTGGGTCCATAGATGACGATAGTCTAAAAAAGATGTTGAAATTTTTTCAATTGTTGACCAATTTTTAATTATAAACAAATACCTGTCGGTAATCATACTCAGTTATCTTCGCTGACAAAATATCTGCGGGGAAGTTCATAGTTGAAAGAACTATCAACAATAACTTGTAAATAGAAAATTTTAAATAGACAATATAAATTCTGAATTCAACTGATAAAATGAAAATTAGTAAATATACTTAAAAAAATTATTTAAAGAATTAGCTAATTGCAAAATTTTACACATAACACATTATTTAAATAATATCTTAATAATTTTTGCAAAAATTTTCATATAATTTTGAAAATATTATTTTATTCGTATGTTTTAAATACATTAACATAAATTAAATTTAACCCAATAGCAATAAATTCAATTGTTTAACCTAATTTAAAACAATTTATTTATAATAATAATGAAATTAAGAGAAAAAATATGTGAGAAAGTGGTCATTTTTCATGTAATGAACTGCTCAGCGATTCTATTCACTTGCCTACTCGTTGGCGCGCCACACGCGCAATCTTAAAAATTCAATATTTTTTAAAGTATTGAATTAATGTACTTGAAACTTTACAGAAAACTTCATTATATCCTAATACACAAATGTCTCACTGGAAGTTCTTTCAACTATGAACTTCCCCGCAGACATTTTGTCGGCGAAGATAACTGAGTATGATTACCGACAGGTATTTGTTTATAATTAAAAATTGGTCAACAATTGAAAAAATTTCAACATCTTTTTTAGACTATCGTCATCTATGGACCCAAACGCGGAAGTATGCAAAATCTCATTGAAATTGATTAATATTTGTCGAAGATACGATGATTTATGTTTAAAAATTAAATGAAATTTTGAAATAAAAATTTATTAGTTTTTTACATTTATTAATTAAACTATTCATTTGACGAAAAAAATTCAGAGGAAAAAAAGATGCGCCTTTTCATTTCCTACAAGATAGCATTTTTCAAAAATCAAAAATTTCGAATTTTATTTTTTTATCATTTTTGTATGTTTGACTGGCTTTGTAGCGTGCAGCCGAGCGCTTGGCGAGTTATTATTTCCAGGTGCTCAATTAAATACTCAATTTGGCGCGCTTGCGCGCATTTAATTTTGCTAGTAATATATAATTTATAATTATTTACAATTACATTGGTTCCTTTTATTGCAAAGAACACAATTATTTTATATTTCAACTTGAATTTAAATAAGTACAACAATTTTCAGGTAAAATGTGAATTTTTGATTTTTTAATTTTCATTAATTTATTAAATTTACCTAAAATGTAAACTTTATATATACCAATCGATTGGTTTTCATGCAAGGAATACAATTATTTTATCTACACCTTGAAAAAAGTAATCTTCATTCTAGAGGATTCCTCTAAATGTAATGCATATTTTCCTCTTAATTTTGGTATCAAAAGTAATAATCTTAATTTAGGAGGATTTTCCTCTCGAAAAAATCCTCTTAAAGAAATAATAATATTCTAATATTTTGACAAGTTGAAAATAACCGTAATACACAGGTTTTGAATAAATTATTAGACAATAATGGTTATATGTATTGATAATAAAGTACAGTTTTGACACATTGAATTAAATGTTGATATCAAAACCTAAACAAAAAAATAATCCTTGTGTTATTTATGTCAAGAGAACCAATAATTTTTTTAAATTTGAATAATATAATAAATATTTAATAAGATTTAATTACTTACATTCAAATAAGGTAAATTATAATAGATTCCTGGAATAAATAATGAAATATTGGTTTTTAATTAAACATTTCTGAAAATTTTTTTGCTTTTTGCTGAGCATCAATACATTAGATTTAATTACAAAAATAATAAAAAATGCTATAGCCAGTTGCAAATATCAAAGAAGTTCGACGCAAATATTTAAGAAAATTAGTAAGAAATGAAGATTCATCGAGAGGTTATATTTTCTGTATTTATACCTCCATTCAATATATCCACCCAGATTTAAATCATTTATAGTAAATCTTCGAGTCTCTTTTCCATTTTGATCTTTCGATTTATAACAGAACACTATTATGACAAAATACGAAAATTGACAGTTTCGAAAAACAAAAGCGCATTGAGAAAAAAGGTTTGAGCTGACAACCAAATATTTCATTTAATATATGTGCAACTAAAATTTTTTGGTTGACACAACTAAACTTTAGTTGACATCAACCAAAGTTTGGTTGAGACTACCAAATTCTTTTTCATTTTCTTATTTAGTCGTCTGAAACAAACTTTGGTTGTTGTCAACTAAAGTTTAGTTGTGTCAACCAAAAAATTTTAGTTGCACATATACTGAATGAAATATTTGGTTGTCAGCTCAAACCTTTTTTCTCAGTGCGCAAATGTCAAACAGGAAAAAAATTTACTTTTCCTTTTTTCAAATATACCTACTAAATTTAAACAGGAAAATCGCAATTGAAGAGGAAAATGCAAAAGTACTTCTTTTGCAATTGTTCCATTACAACAAAGAATAAAAATATTCTACAGTGAAATGGAATATTCGTATTTTAAGAGGAAATATTCAGAGGATTTTAGAAGAGGAATTTTCCTCTAAATTTAAGATTACTTTTTTTGGGTGTATAATCTTAAATTTAAATAATCACTAAATTTTATGGCCAAAATGTGAATTTATGATTTTTTAACTTTCATTAATTCTTTAAATTAAAATTATACTTCATACTTTATATTTTATACATACCGATCGGTTTGTTTTGACATAAGGAATACGATTTTATTATATATAACCTTAAATTTTTCTATTTTAAAATTTTTACGAGTAAAAAAAAATTTTTGGAAAAAAGACGATAAAATTTTTTTTCCGTATTTTTTAAAATCCTATGGTCAGTTTTGCGATATTAATATGATAAATAAACCTACTAAATTTTATCTAAATTCATTAAAACCTGTTAAAGTTATTGTCTAAAAAAAAGGGATCCACACACACACACATGCATACATCCGGACAAATGATCAGGATCTCATACATGTTTCTATGTAGAGAAAAATTTGTTTCCGCCACTTTAAAAATTTTTATAAACGAAAGGACTATAAAGCTTCATCCATGAAGAAGCAAAATGGAGTTTAAGTAGGAACGCCATTTCGACGTTTTCACCAGTCTGGTCCAGGCAACGTGGGACGCCATTATTTTGGGACGCCACGCCAGTGAAATGGTTAAGGATCTTCTCCGAGAATTTAGCTGGAATCATTTGTTAATGATTTTGGCATTCATAATTGAGGTTAGAAAAATATCCTCAACTTTTGGAGAACCAGGTCGCCGATGACGAGTATACATGGAAATCATCTTCTAGAATTACTTACATTTTCATTAAAGAATTTTTTCGAAAGAAAAATTAGTTTCAATTTGTTCGTAGGGCCCCGCAAGTTTTTGCTTTTTTGTTGGGGTGACTCTCAGATTATACGGACGCACATGCCATTTGGCTGCGTATAACCTAGGTTTCAGTGTAATAAAATAGCCTATTAAATTTTTTTGTTCGAAAAATGTATTTCTTTCAATGGCGTATAAGTAACAGTATTGATATATAAATTTATGGGCGATAATAATTTATGTAATATAATATATTAAATAGAATAAACTATATTGTAAAAATATACTTACATCATTTTTTGTGCTATAATGCCCACGTCGTGATTTGATTCTGTAGAGTGTTGTACGAGATATTTTTTCGACGTCACTATTTAACACTTTTTTATAACATCTTTTTCTATACATAATGTTCAGTTATGTAAGTACACTTCCTATGTTATCAAATAAGCACCAAATGTGGGTAAATACAAAAATAATTTTTTTTCAAAGCACTTAAAATAAACCGTTAAAAACAATATTAAGGTATCAAATAAAAATGTCGTCTTCCTCTTCTCAAGACACTTGTTGAAAAGGAAGAGAAAATTTAAAGTTGCACGCGTGCAGCAAATTCAAGCAGGGTGGGAGGAGTGCATCTTTTTATACTCATGCGACACATTTAAGCCGCGGTCATAGGTCTGCAGGCTGCTTGCCTGCGCAGCCAGGAGCAACAGGAATAGGAAAGAAAGTGTATCAAATTTTAATTCACTTTTCTTACCTACGGTGACAAAAAGTCTGCAGGGAAGTTAACAGTTGAGATAACTTCCAGTGAGACATTTGTTTATTACTATATAAGGAAGTTTTTTGGAAAATTTTAAGCCGATTCATTGAAAACTTTGGAAAATATTGAAGTTTTACAAAAGCGCGTCACTTGTGGAAAGCTGGTCATATTTAATGCATAGAGTCGGATGATGCGCCACCGTGCTGGACGCGCTTTCTTAAAACTTCAATATTTTCCAAAGTTTTCAATCAATCGGCTTAAAATTTTCCAAAAAATCTTCTTTATATAGTAATAAACAAATGTCTCACTGGAAGTTATCTTAACCTTTAAACTTCCCTCTAGACTTTTAGTCGAACGTGATTTCCGACAGATCTATATTTATATTAAAAAATTAATAAACAATTAGTGATTTTTGATTTTGTCATTATATTGTCGTCTTCAGTAGACCCAAGAGCGCATGTATACCAATTTTTAATCAAATCCGTTAATAATTGTAAAAGATACGATGATTTATGTTTTAAAACTTAATGAAATTTTTGAATCAAGATTTCTTACTTTTTAGTATTTATTATTTAAAATATTCGTTTTCCTAAAAAATGTAAAAGGAAAAAAAGATGCGCCTTTTTATTTCCTATAAAGTAGTACTTTTCAAAATTTTGAATTTTCTTACCCTTTTTGTATGTTTGACTGGCTTGAGAGCGTACAGTCGAGCGTAGCGCGAGTTATTATATCCAGGTGCTCATTTATGCATTTTTGACGCTTCTGTCAGCGCCACTCGTGACGTCAATTGCGACGCCATGACACACAAGTGGTTAAGGGCACTCTCACATCTTTTTTGCTGCCTGCCTGCCTGCAGGTTACCATAGCAACGCACGAGTGTGAGTGAGACAGAAAATTTAAATATTCAAAATTTTAAATCTTCTGTCGCACTCACTCTCATGCAATGCCATGGTAACCAAAGGCAGCCAAAAAGGTGTGAGAGTGCTTCAACAATTGTAATATTTTTCCAATATTTCAAAAATGGCTAATTTTTATGTATAAAATATTCTGTACACGTATGTTTTTTAAATTTTATCTAAGATTTATTTTTAAAACAAATGAAATGCGTTGCTTTTATTCTACTTAATCTAAAAATTATAAGACTCATGCAAAAAGTGAAGTTGATGAAAATTTGAAATATTCATTTTTACTGTGGATGAATAATAAAAAAAGTAATGACTTTTAATAACTATATAATGCATGTTTCATAATTATATAATAATAAAATTTTTGATTTTAATGTTTAAGTTTCTCTAAAATTATTTATGTATATCAACTTAGTGGAACAACTTCAAAAATCTGCTCTCCCTTTGCTCGCGGCGCTTTCAGATTCATTTCCTGATAGAAATATGTACCTCTCGAGATACATTTTTTTTGGAACTACATATTATATATCGCATAAAAACTTATGTACGAAAAGGCTTGTCCGGTTAATAAATAAATGTCCCATAGTTTTCAAAATATTTTATCAGTAACATTAATTCTTTATTGGAAAATATTTCGATGAGGTATGCATTCAGTCTACTCAAACCTTCAAATGTTAGAGCTGATACTTATTTTTGATAAAGATAAATGACACTAAAATATTTAATTGTCTTCAGTAATGCATGGGTGTTAACAGCGCGCACTTAGAGTTAACTCCAGAATTAACAGTGGTGCTCAAAATAGAAAATTAATTTTATTTCGGCAGATCGCTTATACAATTAAATAAAATTAAACAGCATGTCTGTATTATTTTCTTACTGCAAAACAACACTTATAACCTTAAAAAAAATTACTAATTAAAACTGAATTGCAATAGAATAAGAATAATCAATGATCTAAAATATTTTTTGATAGAATGTTTTCCTGGAAATTGGAAAAATCGCTTATACAATTAAATAAAATTAACCAGGTTGTCTCTATTATTTTCTTACTGCAAAACAACACTTATTACCTTAAAAAAATTACTAATTAAAACTAACTTGACATAGAATAAGAATAATCAATTTTTTTTCACTTATTTCTGATAGAATGTTTTCCTGGAAAATGAAAAAATCGCTTATACAATAAAATAAAATTAAACAGGTTGTCTCTATTATTTTCTTACTGCAAAACAACACTTATTACCTTCAAAAAAACCTACTAATTAATCCTAAATTGCAATAGAATAAGAATAATCAATTTTTTTTTACTCTTTTTTGAAAGAATGTTTTCCTGGAAAATGAAAAAATCGCTTATACAATAAAATAAACTTAAACAGCATGTGTGTATTATTTTCTTTTTGTAAAACAACACTTATTACCTTCAAAAAAATCTTCTATTATATTAAGTTAACAAATTTCGAAAAACGACACCGACCCCGTGACCTCGACACCGTCCTTGAAAAATCTATTTTCAATTATTTTCAAATAAATCAAAATACTTTGCATATATGCTGTTAGAAAGTCTTACAAACTATTTTTATGTAACATTTTTTTTCAATTTTAACCCAAAAAAGGGTCATTTTGCAATTTTTTAAGAATTTTTTCAATTTTTTATTATTATTTTTTATTATTTATTGTTGTTTTTTCAATTTTTAGTTAGTAACCTATAATATTGTGTCTAATTTAAATTGTGTCATTAAAATCAAATGTTTTTAACTTAATAATTTTAACATTTCTTAATTTAAAACGAAACATCTTCTATTATATTAAGTTAACAAATTTCGAAAAACGACACCGACCCCGTGACCTCGACACCGTCCTTGAAAAATCTATTTTCAATTATTTTCAAATAAATCAAAATACTTTGCATATATGCTGTTAGAAAATCTTACAAACTATTTTTATGTAACATCTTTTTTCAATTTTAACCCGAAAAAGGGTTATTTTGCAATTTTTTAAGAATTTTTTGATTTTTTCAATTTTTTATTATTATTTTTTATTATTTATTGTTGTTTTTTCAATTTTTAGTTAGTAACCTATAATATTGTGTCTAATTTTAAGTGTCATTAAAATCAAATGTTTTTAACGTAATAATTTTAACATTTCTTAATTTAAAACGAAACATCTTCTATTATATTAAGTTAACAAATTTCGAAAAACGACACCGACCCCGTGACCTCGACACCGTCCTTGAAAAATCTATTTTCAATTATTTTCAAATAAATCAAAATACTTTGCATATATGCTGTTAGAAAGTTTTACAAACTATTTTTATGTAACATTTTTTATCAATTTTAACCCAAAAAAGGGTCATTTTGCAATTTTTTAATTTTTTCAATTTTTTATTATTATTTTTTATTATTTATTGTTGTTTTTTCAATTTTTAGTTAGTAACCTATAATATTGTGTCTAATTTTAAGTGTCATTAAAATCAAATGTTTTTAACTTAATAATTTTAACATTTCTTAATTTAAAACGAAATGTCTTCTATTATATTAAGTTAACAAATTTCGAAAAACGACACCGACCCCGTGACCTCGACACCGTCCTTGAAAAATCTATTTTCAATTATTTTCAAATAAATCAAATTACTTTGCATATATGCTGTTAGAAAATCTTAAAAACTATTTTTATGTAACATTTTTTTTTCAATTTTAACCCGAAAAAGGGTAATTTTTTAATTTTAACCCGAAAAAGGGTAATTTTTTAATTGTAACCCGAAAAAGGGTTATTTTGCAATTTTAACACGAAAAAGGGTTATTTTTCGATTTTAACCCGAAAAAGGGTTATTTTGCAATTTTTTAAGAATTTTTTGATTTTTTCAATTTTTTATTATTATTTTTTATTATTTATTGTTGTTTTTTCAATTTTTAGTTAGTAACCTATAATATTGTGTCTAATTTTAAGTGTCATTAAAATCAAATGTTTTTAACTTAACAATTTTAACATTTCTTAATTTAAAACGAAACATCTTCTATTATATTAAGTTAACAAATTTCGAAAAACGACACCGACCCCGTGACCTCGACACCGTCCTTGAAAAATCTATTTTCAATTATTTTCAAATAAATCAAAATACTTTGCATATATGCTGTTAGAAAATCTTACAAACTATTTTTATGTAACATCTTTTTTCAATTTTAACCCGAAAAAGGGTTATTTTTCGATTTTAACCCGAAAAAGGGTTATTTTGCAATTTTTTAAGAATTTTTTGATTTTTTCAATTTTTTATTATTATTTTTTATTATTTATTGTTGTTTTTTCAATTTTTAGTTAGTAACCTATAATATTGTGTCTAATTTTAAGTGTCATTAAAATCAAATGTTTTTAACTTAATAATTTTAACATTTCTTAATTTAAAACGAAACATCTTCTATTATATTAAGTTAACAAATTTCGAAAAACGACACCGACCCCGTGACCTCGACACCGTCCTTGAAAAATCTATTTTCAATTATTTTCAAATAAATCAAATTACTTTGCATATATGCTGTTAGAAAATCTTAAAAACTATTTTTATGTAACATCTTTTTTCAATTTTAAACCGAAAAAGGGTTATTTTTCGATTTTAACCCGAAAAAGGGTTATTTTGCAATTTTTTAAGAATTTTTTGATTTTTTCAATTTTTTATTATTATTTTTTATTATTTATTGTTGTTTTTTCAATTTTTAGTTAGTAACCTATAATATTGTGTCTAATTTTAAGTGTCATTAAAATCAAATGTTTTTAACTTAATAATTTTAACATTTCTTAATTTAAAACGAAACATCTTCTATTATATTAAGTTAACAAATTTCGAAAAACGACACCGACCCCGTGACCTCGACACCGTCCTTGAAAAATCTATTTTCAATTATTTTCAAATAAATCAAAATACTTTGCATATATGCTGTTAGAAAGTCTTACAAACTATTTTTATGTAACATTTTTTATCAATTTTAACCCAAAAAAGGTTCATTTTGCAATTTTTTAAGAATTTTTTAATTTTTTCAATTTTTTATTATTATTTTTTATTATTTATTGTTGTTTTTTCAATTTTTAGTTAGTAACCTATAATATTGTGTCTAATTTTAAGTGTCATTAAAATCAAATGTTTTTAACTTAATAATTTTAACATTTCTTAATTTAAAACGAAACATCTTCTATTATATTAAGTTAACAAATTTCGAAAAACGACACCGACCCCGTGACCTCGACACCGTCCTTGAAAAATCTATTTTCAATTATTTTCAAATAAATCAAAATACTTTGCATATATGCTGTTAGAAAATCTTACAAACTATTTTTATGAAACATCTTTTTTCAATTTTAACCCGAAAAAGGGTTATTTTGCAATTTTTTAAGAATTTTTTAATTTTTTCAATTTTTTATTATTATTTTTTATTATTTATTGTTGTTTTTTCAATTTTTAGTTAGTAACCTATAATATTGTGTCTAATTTTAAGTGTCATTAAAATCAAATGTTTTTAACTTAATAATTTTAACATTTCTTAATTTAAAACGAAACATCTTCTATTATATTAAGTTAACAAATTTCGAAAAACGACACCGACCCCGTGACCTCGACACCGTCCTTGAAAAATCTATTTTCAATTATTTTCAAATAAATCAAAATACTTTGCATATATGCTGTTAGAAAGTCTTACAAACTATTTTTATGTAACATTTTTTTTCAATTTTAACCCAAAAAAGGAGCATTTTGCAATTTTTTAAGAATTTTTTAATTTTTTCAATTTTTTATTATTATTTTTTATTATTTATTGTTGTTTTTTCAATTTTTAGTTAATAACCTATAATATTGTGTCTAATTTTAAGTGTCATTAAAATCAAATGTTTTTAACTTAATAATTTTAACATTTCCTAATTTAAAACGAAACATCTTCTATTATATTAAGTTAACAAATTTCGAAAAACGACACCGACCCCGTGACCTCGACACCGTCCTTGAAAAATCTATTTTCAATTATTTTCAAATAAATCAGAATACTTTGCATATATGCTGTTAGAAAATCTTACAAACTATTTTTATGTAACATCTTTTTTCAATTTTAACCCGAAAAAGGGTTATTTTGCAATTTTTTAAGAATTTTTTGATTTTTTCAATTTTTTATTATTTATTGTTGTTTTTTCAATTTTTAGTTAGTAACCTATAATATTGTGTCTAATTTTAAGTGTCATTAAAATCAAATGTTTTTAACGTAATAATTTTAACATTTCTTAATTTAAAACGAAACATCTTCTATTATATTAAGTTAACAAATTTCGAAAAACGACACCGACCCCGTGACCTCGACACCGTCCTTGAAAAATCTATTTTCAATTATTTTCAAATAAATCAAAATACTTTGCATATATGCTGTTAGAAAATCTTACAAACTATTTTTATGTAACATCTTTTTTCAATTTTAACCCGAAAAAGGGTTATTTTGCAATTTTTTAAGAATTTTTTAATTTTTTCAATTTTTTATTATTATTTTTTATTATTTATTGTTGTTTTTTCAATTTTTAGTTAGTAACCTATAATATTGTGTCTAATTTTAAGTGTCATTAAAATCAAATGTTTTTAACTTAATAATTTTAACATTTCTTAATTTAAAACGAAACATCTTCTATTATATTAAGTTAACAAATTTCGAAAAACGACACCGACCCCGTGACCTCGACACCGTCCTTGAAAAATCTATTTTCAATTATTTTCAAATAAATCAAAATACTTTGCATATATGCTGTTAGAAAATCTTACAAACTATTTTTATGTAACATCTTTTTTCAATTTTAACCCGAAAAAGGGTTATTTTTCGATTTTAACCCGAAAAAGGGTTATTTTGCAATTTTTTAAGAATTTTTTGATTTTTTCAATTTTTTATTATTTATTGTTGTTTTTTCAATTTTTAGTTAGTAACCTATAATATTGTGTCTAATTTTAAGTGTCATTAAAATCAAATGTTTTTAACTTAATAATTTTAACATTTCTTAATTTAAAACGAAACATCTTCTATTATATTAAGTTAACAAATTTCGAAAAACGACACCGACCCCGTGACCTCGACACCGTCCTTGAAAAATCTATTTTCAATTATTTTCAAATAAATCAAAATACTTTGCATATATGCTGTTAGAAAATCTTACAAACTATTTTTATGTAACATCTTTTTTCAATTTTAACCCAAAAAAGGGTCATTTTGCAATTTTTTAAGAATTTTTTAATTTTTTCAATTTTTTATTATTATTTTTTATTATTTATTGTTGTTTTTTCAATTTTTAGTTAGTAACCTATAATATTGTGTCTAATTTTAAGTGTCATTAAAATCAAATGTTTTTAACTTAATAATTTTAACATTTCTTAATTTAAAACGAAACATCTTCTATTATATTAAGTTAACAAATTTCGAAAAACGACACCGACCCCGTGACCTCGACACCGTCCTTGAAAAATCTATTTTCAATTATTTTCAAATAAATCAAAATACTTTGCATATATGCTGTTAGAAAATCTTACAAACTATTTTTATGTAACATCTTTTTTCAATTTTAACCCGAAAAAGGGTTATTTTGCAATTTTTTAAGAATTTTTTGATTTTTTCAATTTTTTATTATTATTTTTTATTATTTATTGTTGTTTTTTCAATTTTTAGTTAGTAACCTATAATATTGTGTCTAATTTTAAGTGTCATTAAAATCAAATGTTTTTAACTTAATAATTTTAACATTTCTTAATTTAAAACGAAACATCTTCTATTATATTAAGTTAACAAATTTCGAAAAACGACACCGACCCCGTGACCTCGACACTGTCCTTGAAAAATCTATTTTCAATTATTTACAAATAAATCAAAATACTTTGCATATATGCTGTTAGAAAATCTTACAAACTATTTTTATGTAACATCTTTTTTCAATTTTAAACCGCAAAAGGGTTATTTTTCGATTTTAACCCGAAAAAGGGTTATTTTGCAATTTTTTAAGAATTTTTTTGATTTTTTCAATTTTTTATTATTATTTTTTATTATTTATTGTTGTTTTTTCAATTTTTAGTTAGTAACCTATAATATTGTGTCTAATTTTAAGTGTCATTAAAATCAAATGTTTTTAACTTAATAATTTTAACATTTCTTAATTTAAAACGAAACATCTTCTATTATATTAAGTTAACAAATTTCGAAAAACGACACCGACCCCGTGACCTCGACACCGTCCTTGAAAAATCTATTTTCAATTATTTTCAAATAAATCAAAATACTTTGCATATATGCTGTTAGAAAGTCTTACAAACTATTTTTATGTAACATTTTTTTTCAATTTTAACCCAAAAAAGGGTCATTTTGCAATTTTTTAAGAATTTTTTAATTTTTTCAATTTTTTATTATTATTTTTTATTATTTATTGTTGTTTTTTCAATTTTTAGTTAGTAACCTATAATATTGTGTCTAATTTTAAGTGTCATTAAAATCAAATGTTTTTAACTTAATAATTTTAACATTTCTTAATTTAAAACGAAACATCTTCTATTATATTAAGTTAACAAATTTCGAAAAACGACACCGACCCCGTGACCTCGACACCGTCCTTGAAAAATCTATTTTCAATTATTTTCAAATAAATCAAAATACTTTGCATATATGCTGTTAGAAAATCTTACAAACTATTTTTATGTAACATCTTTTTTCAATTTTAACCCGAAAAAGGGTTATTTTTCGATTTTAACCCGAAAAAGGGTTATTTTGCAATTTTTTAAGAATTTTTTGATTTTTTCAATTTTTTATTATTATTTTTTATTATTTATTGTTGTTTTTTCAATTTTTAGTTAGTAACCTATAATATTGTGTCTAATTTTAAGTGTCATTAAAATCAAATGTTTTTAACTTAATAATTTTAACATTTCTTAATTTAAAACGAAACATCTTCTATTATATTAAGTTAACAAATTTCGAAAAACGACACCGACCCCGTGACCTCGACACCGTCCTTGAAAAATCTATTTTCAATTATTTTCAAATAAATCAAAATACTTTGCATATATGCTGTTAGAAAGTCTTACAAACTATTTTTATGTAACATTTTTTTTCAATTTTAACCCAAAAAAGGGTCATTTTGCAATTTTTTAAGAATTTTTTAATTTTTTCAATTTTTTATTATTATTTTTTATTATTTATTGTTGTTTTTTCAATTTTTAGTTAGTAACCTATAATATTGTGTCTAATTTTAAGTGTCATTAAAATCAAATGTTTTTAACTTAATAATTTTAACATTTCTTAATTTAAAACGAAACATCTTCTATTATATTAAGTTAACAAATTTCGAAAAACGACACCGACCCCGTGACCTCGACACCGTCCTTGAAAAATCTATTTTCAATTATTTTCAAATAAATCAAAATACTTTGCATATATGCTGTTAGAAAATCTTACAAACTATTTTTATGTAACATCTTTTTTCAATTTTAAACCGAAAAAGGGTTATTTTTCGATTTTAACCCGAAAAAGGGTTATTTTGCAATTTTTTAAGAATTTTTTGATTTTTTCAATTTTTTATTATTATTTTTTATTATTTATTGTTGTTTTTTCAATTTTTAGTTAGTAACCTATAATATTGTGTCTAATTTTAAGTGTCATTAAAATCAAATGTTTTTAACTTAATAATTTTAACATTTCTTAATTTAAAACGAAACATCTTCTATTATATTAAGTTAACAAATTTCGAAAAACGACACCGACCCCGTGACCTCGACACCGTCCTTGAAAAATCTATTTTCAATTATTTTCAAATAAATCAAAATACTTTGCATATATGCTGTTAGAAAGTCTTACAAACTATTTTTATGTAACATTTTTTTTCAATTTTAACCCAAAAAAGGGTCATTTTGCAATTTTTTAAGAATTTTTTAATTTTTTCAATTTTTTATTATTATTTTTTATTATTTATTGTTGTTTTTTCAATTTTTAGTTAGTAACCTATAATATTGTGTCTAATTTTAAGTGTCATTAAAATCAAATGTTTTTAACTTAATAATTTTAACATTTCTTAATTTAAAACGAAACATCTTCTATTATATTAAGTTAACAAATTTCGAAAAACGACACCGACCCCGTGACCTCGACACCGTCCTTGAAAAATCTATTTTCAATTATTTTCAAATAAATCAAAATACTTTGCATATATGCTGTTAGAAAATCTTACAAACTATTTTTATGTAACATCTTTTTTCAATTTTAAACCGAAAAAGGGTTATTTTTCGATTTTAACCGAAAAGGGTTATTTTGCAATTTTTTAAGAATTTTTTGATTTTTTCAATTTTTTATTATTATTTTTTATTATTTATTGTTGTTTTTTCAATTTTTAGTTAGTAACCTATAATATTGTGTCTAATTTTAAGTGTCATTAAAATCAAATGTTTTTAACTTAATAATTTTAACATTTCTTAATTTAAAACGAAACATCTGCTATTATATTAAGTTAACAAATTTCGAAAAACGACACCGACCCCGTGACCTCGACACCGTCCTTGAAAAATCTATTTTCAATTATTTTCAAATAAATCAAAATACTTTGCATATATGCTGTTAGAAAGTCTTACAAACTATTTTTATGTAACATTTTTTTTCAATTTTAACCCAAAAAAGGGTCATCTTGCAATTTTTTAAGAATTTTTTAATTTTTTCAATTTTTTATTATTATTTTTTATTATTAATTGTTGTTTTTTCAATTTTTAGTTAGTAACCTATAATATTGTGTCTAATTTTAAGTGTCATTAAAATCAAATGTTTTTAACTTAATAATTTTAACATTTCTTAATTTAAAACGAAATGTCTTCTATTATATTAAGTTAACAAATTTCGAAAAACGACACCGACCCCGTGACCTCGACACCGTCCTTGAAAAATCTATTTTCAATTATTTTCAAATAAATCAAATTACTTTGCATATATGCTGTTAGAAAATCTTAAAAACTATTTTTATGTAACATTTTTTTTTCAATTTTAACCCGAAAAAGGGTAATTTTTTAATTGTAACCCGAAAAAGGGTTATTTTGCAATTTTAACCCGAAAAAGGGTTATTTTGCAATTTTAACCCGAAAAAGGGTTATTTTGCAATTTTTAAGAATGTTTTGATTTTTTCAATTTTTTATTATTATTTTTTATTAATTATTGTTGTTTTTTCTATTTTTAGTTAATAACCTATAATATTGTGTCTAATTTTAAGTGTCATTAAAATCAAATGTTTTTAACTTAATAATTTTAACATTTCTTAATTTAAAACGAAACATCTTCTATTATATTAAGTTAACAAATTTCGAAAAACGACACCGACCCCGTGACCTCGACACCGTCCTTGACAAATCTATTTTCAATTATTTTCAAATAAATCAAAATACTTTGCATATATGCTGCTAGAAAATTTTACAAACTATTTTTATGTAACATCTTTTTTCAATTTCAACCCGAAAAAGGGTTATTTTGCAATTTTTTAAGAATTTTTTGATTTTTTCAATTTTTTATTATTATTTTTTATTATTTATTGTTGTTTTTGCAATTTTTAGTTAGTAACCTATAATATTGTGTCTAATTTTAAGTGTCATTAAAATCAAATGTTTTTAACTTAATAATTTTAACATTTCTTAATTTAAAACGAAACATCTTCTATTATATTAAGTTAACAAATTTCGAAAAACGACACCGACCCCGTGACCTCGACACCGTCCTTGAAAAATCTATTTTCAATTATTTTCAAATAAATCAAAATACTTTGCATATATGCTGTTAGAAAGTCTTACAAACTATTTTTATGTAACATTTTTTTTCAATTTTAACCCAAAAAAGGGTCATTTTGCAATTTTTTAAGTAGTTTTTAATTTTTTCAATTTTTTATTATTATTTTTTATTATTTATTGTTGTTTTTTCAATTTTTAGTTAGTAACCTATAATATTGTGTCTAATTTTAAGTGTCATTAAAATCAAATGTTTTTAACTTAATAATTTTAACATTTCTTAATTTAAAACGAAATGTCTTCTATTATATTAAGTTAACAAATTTCGAAAAACGACACCGACCCCGTGACCTCGACACCGTCCTTGACAAATCTATTTTCAATTATTTTCAAATAAATCAAAATACTTTGCATATATGCTGCTAGAAAATTTTACAAACTATTTTTATGTAACATCTTTTTTCAATTTCAACCCGAAAAAGGGTTATTTTGCAATTTTTTAAGAATTTTTTGATTTTTTCAATTTTTTATTATTTATTGTTGTTTTTTCAATTTTTAGTTAGTAACCTATAATATTGTGTCTAATTTTAAGTGTCATTAAAATCAAATGTTTTTAACTTAATAATTTTAACATTTCTTAATTTAAAACGAAATGTCTTCTATTATATTAAGTTAACAAATTTCGAAAAACGACACCGACCCCGTGACCTCGACACCGTCCTTGAAAAATCTATTTTCAATTATTTTCAAATAAATCAAATTACTTTGCATATATGCTGTTAGAAAATCTTAAAAACTATTTTTATGTAACATTTTTTTTTCAATTTTAACCCGAAAAAGGGTAATTTTTTAATTGTAACCCGAAAAAGGGTTATTTTGCAATTTTAACCCGAAAAAGGGTTATTTTGCAATTTTTAAGAATGTTTTGATTTTTTCAATTTTTTATTATTATTTTTTATTAATTATTGTTGTTTTTTCAATTTTTAGTTAATAACCTATAATATTGTGTCTAATTTTAAGTGTCATTAAAATCAAATGTTTTTAACTTAATAATTTTAACATTTCTTAATTTAAAACGAAACATCTTCTATTATATTAAGTTAACAAATTTCGAATAACGACACCGACCCCGTGACCTCGACACCGTCCTTGAAAAATCTATTTTCAATTATTTTCAAATAAATCAAATTACTTTGCATATATGCTGTTAGAAAATCTTAAAAACTATTTTTATGTAACATTTTTTTTTCAATTTTAACCCGAAAAAGGGTAATTTTTTAATTGTAACCCGAAAAAGGGTTATTTTGCAATTTTAACCCGAAAAAGGGTTATTTTGCAATTTTTAAGAATGTTTTGATTTTTTCAATTTTTTATTATTATTTTTTATTAATTATTGTTGTTTTTTCAATTTTTAGTTAATAACCTATAATATTGTGTCTAATTTTAAGTGTCATTAAAATCAAATGTTTTTAACTTAATAATTTTAACATTTCTTAATTTAAAACGAAATGTCTTCTATTATATTAAGTTAACAAATTTCGAAAAACGACACCGACCCCGTGCAGAGTTGCCAATGACCCTACCTAAACGCTACTGCGCTTGCGCTACAACAACTCTCTTATAGGTCGAAAAAAGCGCGCTTATATAAAATGCTTAATAATAAGAAAACGTTAATAGAGCAATATAAAACTATTTTCACTATTGAATTTATTTTTTTTTTGTTAATTATATGGCTTCTTAATAAAAAAATATTAATTTACTTAATGTACTTCAGTATGTAAAAATAATAATAATTATAATATTAATAATTTTATTATATTTATATCATTATTGTTATTATTTTTTATAAAATATATAATCTATTATTATTATTATCAATTTAATATTTATTAATTAATTATGTAATATATTATTTATTTTTATTATATTATCATTAAATTGTTATTAATTAATTATCAATGATATATACATAGATATTTTTTGAAAATTTTAGCGAAATTTTTTTGTACTTTTTTATATAAGGAAAATTTGAATTGGGGAAAAAGTAGAAAAAAAATTCGATTTATTTTTTTGAAATATATAGATGTAATACATTCATAGATATTTAATAATAATTTATTGAAAATAATGATAATAATAATAAATATTATATTGATGATAATAATAATAGATTATGAATATTTTATTTAAAAAATAATTACAATAATGATATAAATATAATAAAATTATTATTATTATTATTATATACTTAAGTATATTAAGGAAATTAGTTTTATTTTTATTAGGAAGCAATATAATTAAAAAAAATTTAATAGTGAAAATATTTTTATATTGCTTTATTAAAGTTTTCTTATTTTTAAGCATTTTATATAAGCGCGCTTTTTTCGACCTATAAGAGAGTTGTCTTAGCGCAAGCGCAGTAGCGTTTAGGTAGGGTCATTGGCAACTCTGACCCCGTGACCTCGACACCGTCCTTGAAAAATCTATTTTTAATTATTTTCAAATAAATCAAATTACTTTGCATATATGCTGTTAGAAAATCTTAAAAACTATTTTTATGTAACATTTTTTTTTCAATTTTAACCCGAAAAAGGGTAATTTTTTAATTGTAACCCGAAAAAGGGTTATTTTGCAATTTTAACCCGAAAAAGGGTTATTTTGCAATTTTTAAGAATGTTTTGATTTTTTCATTTTTTTATTATTATTTTTTATTAATTATTGTTGTTTTTTCAATTTTTAGTTAATAACCTATAATATTGTGTCTATTTTTAAGTGTCATTAAAATCAAATGTTTTTAACTTAATAATTTTAACATTTCTTAATTTAAAACGAAACATCTTCTATTATATTAAGTTAACAAATTTCGAAAAACGACACCGACCCCGTGACCTCGACACCGTCCTTGAAAAATTTATTTTCAATTATTTTCGGGGCGGTTCAAATACTACACAATTAAATTCTACATCGTTAAAACCCTACACGTCAAACTCTACACAGTTAAATTGCACACCGTTAAACCTTATACAATTTATTTTTTAAATTCTACACACTTAATGTGTACAATGTTAAACTCTACACAAATTTATTTTGTAGTGAAAAATTAATTTCTTTAAATTCAACACGGTTAAATACTACAACGTTAAACTCTACATATATTTCTTTTGTAATAAAAAATTAATTTTCTTAAATTTAACACAGTTAAATTCCACATCGTTAAATTCTACACATATTTATTTTGTAATGAAAAATTAATTGCATAAAATTCTACACAGTTAAATTGTTCACCGTTAAACTCTCCATAAATTTATTTTGTATTATAAAATAAAATTTGTTTAACTCTACACAGTTAAGTTGCATATTGTTAAACTCTACAAAAACTAATATTATAATATAAAATTAATTTTAATAAATTCTACACCGTTAAATTGCACACCGCCAAACTCTTCATAAATTGATTTTATAATAGAAAATAAAATTGATTAAATTCTACACAGTTAAATTGCTCACTGTTAAATACTAAAGAATTTATTTTTTAAATTCTGCACAGTTAAATTCCACCTCGTTAAATTCTACACAGATTTATTCTCTAATGAAAAATTAATTGCAAAAAATTCTACACAGTTAAATTGTTCACCGTTAAACTGTCCACAAATTTATTTAATAATAGAAAATAAAATTTGTTGAACTCTTCACAGTTAAATTAAACACACTTAAACTCTACACACACTAATCTTATAATATAAAATTAATTTTATTAAATTCTACACAATTAAATTACACACCGTTAAACTCTTCACAAAATTTAATTTAAAAAAAATAAAAATTTATTAAACTGTACCCCGTTAAATTGCACATTGCTAAACTCTAAACGATTTAGTTTTTAAATTCTAAACAATTAAATGCTACAATGTAAAATTCTACACAAATATATTTCGCAATTAAAAATTAATTTCGTTAAATTCTACATAGTTAATTTCCACACTGTTAAACCATACACAAATTATTTTTTAATTGTACACAATTAAATTGTACAATGTTAAACTCTACGCAAATTTATTTCATAACAAAAAATAAGTTTTGTTTAATTCTGCACAGTTAAATTGCACACCGTTAAACCATATACAATGTATTTTTTAAATTCTATACATTTCAATTGTACAATGTTAAACTCTGCACCAATTTATTCTTTAGTGAAAAATTAATTTTGTTAAATTCTACTCTGTTTAACTCTAAACTGTTAAATTCTACACAAATTTATTTTGTAAATGAAAAATTAATTTTGTTGAATTCTACACAGATAAATTCCACACCGTTAAACTCTTCACAAAATTTAATTTTAAAAAAATATAAAATTTATTGAACTCTACACAGCTAAATTGCACATTGTTAAACTCTAAACAATTTAGTTTTTAAATTCTACATAATTAAATGCTACAATGTAAAATTCTACACAAATTTATTTCGCAATTAAAAATTAATTTTGTTAAATTCTACATAGTTAATATCCACGCAACGTTAAACATCAGACAAATTATTTCTTAAATTGTACACAATTAAATTGTACAATGTTAAACTCTACGCAAATTTATTTAAAAAAAAAAAAAAATACCGCCATTTCGAATTTTGAAAAACTAACATTAGATTCGTAATCAGCAACCCCGAAAACCTCCCAATAATCAGGTTGCAAGAAAATGCATCCAAATTTTTAAATAATCATCCGCCATATTGGATCCGCCATTTTAAATATTGAAAATCTGATATCAGATTCGTAATCAGCGACCCAAAAAACCCCCGAGTAACAATTTTCTTGAAATGGCGGATTTTTTTTTTTTTAAATAAATTTGCGTAGAGTTTAACATTGTACAATTTAATTGTGTACAATTTAAGAAATAATTTGTCTGATGTTTAACGTTGCGTGGATATTAACTATGTAGAATTTAACAAAATTAATTTTTAATTGCGAAATAAATTTGTGTAGAATTTTACATTGTAGCATTTAATTATGTAGAATTTAAAAACTAAATTGTTTAGAGTTTAACAATGTGCAATTTAGCTGTGTAGAGTTCAATAAATTTTATATTTTTTTAAAATTAAATTTTGTGAAGAGTTTAACGGTGTGGAATTTATCTGTGTAGAATTCAACAAAATTAATTTTTCATTTACAAAATAAATTTGTGTAGAATTTAACAGTTTAGAGTTAAACAGAGTAGAATTTAACAAAATTAATTTTTCACTAAAGAATAAATTGGTGCAGAGTTTAACATTGTACAATTGAAATGTATAGAATTTAAAAAATACATTGTATATGGTTTAACGGTGTGCAATTTAACTGTGCAGAATTAAACAAAACTTATTTTTTGTTATGAAATAAATTTGCGTAGAGTTTAACATTGTACAATTTAATTGTGTACAATTAAAAAATAATTTGTGTATGGTTTAACAGTGTGGAAATTAACTATGTAGAATTTAACGAAATTAATTTTTAATTGCGAAATATATTTGTGTAGAATTTTACATTGTAGCATTTAATTGTTTAGAATTTAAAAACTAAATCGTTTAGAGTTTAGCAATGTGCAATTTAACGGGGTACAGTTTAATAAATTTTTATTTTTTTTAAATTAAATTTTGTGAAGAGTTTAACGGTGTGTAATTTAATTGTGTAGAATTTAATAAAATTAATTTTATATTATAAGATTAGTGTGTGTAGAGTTTAAGTGTGTTTAATTTAACTGTGAAGAGTTCAACAAATTTTATTTTCTATTATTAAATAAATTTGTGGACAGTTTAACGGTGAACAATTTAACTGTGTAGAATTTTATGCAATTAATTTTTCATTAGAGAATAAATCTGTGTAGAATTTAACGAGGTGGAATTTAACTGTGCAGAATTTAAAAAATAAATTCTTTAGTATTTAACAGTGAGCAATTTAACTGTGTAGAATTTAATCAATTTTATTTTCTATTATAAAATCAATTTATGAAGAGTTTGGCGGTGTGCAATTTAACGGTGTAGAATTTATTAAAATTAATTTTATATTATAATATTAGTTTTTGTAGAGTTTAACAATATGCAACTTAACTGTGTAGAATTAAACAAATTTTATTTTATAATACAAAATAAATTTATGGAGAGTTTAACGGTGAACAATTTAACTGTGTAGAATTTTATGCAATTAATTTTTCATTACAAAATAAATATGTGTAGAATTTAACGATGTGGAATTTAACTGTGTTAAATTTAAGAAAATTAATTTTTTATTACAAAAGAAATATATGTAGAGTTTAACGTTGTGGTATTTAACCGTGTTGAATTTAAAGAAATTAATTTTTCACTACAAAATAAATTTGTGTAGAGTTTAACATTGTACACATTAAGTGTGTAGAATTTAAAAAATAAATTGTATAAGGTTTAACGGTGTGCAATTTAACTGTGTAGAGTTTGACGTGTAGGGTTTTAACGATGTAGAATTTAATTGTGTAGTATTTGAACCGCCCCATTATTTTCAAATAAATCAAAATACTTTGCATATATGCTGCTAGAAAATCTTACAAACTATTTTTATGTAACATCTTTTTTCAATTTTAACCCGAAAAAGGGTTATTTTGCAATTTTTTAAGAATTTTTTGATTTTTTCAATTTTTTATTATTTATTGTTGTTTTTTCAATTTTTAGTTAGTAACCTATAATATTGTGTCTCATTTTAAGTGTCATTAAAATCAAATGTTTTTAACTTAATAATTTTAACATTTCCTAATTTAAAACGAAACATCTTCTATTATATTAAGTTAACAAATTTCGAAAAACGACACCGACCCCGTGACCTCGACACCGTCCTAGAAAAATCTATTTTCAATTATTTTCAAATAAATCAAAATACTTTGCATATATGCTGTTAGAAAATCTTACAAACTATTTTTATGTAACATCTTTTTTCAATTTTAACCCGAAAAAGGGTTATTTTTCGATTTTAACCCGAAAAAGGGTTATTTTGCAATTTTTTAAGAATTTTTTGATTTTTTCAATTTTTTATTATTATTTTTTATTATTTATTGTTGTTTTTGCAATTTTTAGTTAGTAACCTATAATATTGTGTCTAATTTTAAGTGTCATTAAAATCAAATGTTTTTAACTTAATAATTTTAACATTTCTTAATTTAAAACGAAACATCTTCTATTATATTAAGTTAACAAATTTCGAAAAACGACACCGACCCCGTGACCTCGACACCGTCCTTGAAAAATCTATTTTCAATTATTTTCAAATAAATCAAAATACTTTGCATATATGCTGTTAGAAAGTCTTACAAACTATTTTTCTGTAACATTTTTTTTCAATTTTAACCCAAAAAAGGGTCATTTTGCAATTTTTTAAGAATATTTTAATTTTTTCAATTTTTTATTATTATTTTTTATTATTTATTGTTGTTTTTTCAATTTTTAGTTAGTAACCTATAATATTGTGTCTAATTTTAAGTGTCATTAAAATCAAATGTTTTTAACTTAATAATTTTAACATTTCTTAATTTAAAACGAAATGTCTTCTATTATATTAAGTTAACAAATTTCGAAAAACGACACCGACCCCGTGACCTCGACACCGTCCTTGAAAAATCTATTTTCAATTATTTTCAAATAAATCAAATTACTTTGCATATATGCTGTTAGAAAATCTTAAAAACTATTTTTATGTAACATTTTTTTTTCAATTTTAACCCGAAAAAGGGTAATTTTTTAATTTTAACCCGAAAAAGGGTAATTTTTTAATTGTAACCCGAAAAAGGGTTATTTTGCAATTTTAACACGAAAAAGGGTTATTTTGCAATTTTTTAAGAATATTTTGATTTTTTCAATTTTTTATTATTATTTTTTATTATTTATTGTTGTTTTTTCAATTTTTAGTTAATAACCTATAATATTGTGTCTAATTTTAAGTGTCATTAAAATCAAATGTTTTTAACTTAATAATTTTAACATTTCCTAATTTAAAACGAAACATCTTCTATTATATTAAGTTAACAAATTTCGAAAAACGACACCGACCCCGTGACCTCGACACCGTCCTTGAAAAATCTATTTTCAATTATTTTCAAATAAATCAAAATACTTTGCATATATGCTGTTAGAAAATCTTACAAACTATTTTTATGTAACATCTTTTTTCAATTTTAACCCGAAAAAGGGTTATTTTTCGATTTTAACCCGAAAAAGGGTTATTTTGCAATTTTTTAAGAATTTTTTGATTTTTTCAATTTTTTATTATTATATTTTATTATTTATTGTTGTTTTTGCAATTTTTAGTTAGTAACCTATAATATTGTGTCTAATTTTAAGTGTCATTAAAATCAAATGTTTTTAACTTAATAATTTTAACATTTCTTAATTTAAAACGAAATGTCTTCTATTATATTAAGTTAACAAATTTTTAAAAACGACACCGACCCCGTGACCTCGACACCGTCCTTGAAAAATCTATTTTCAATTATTTTCAAATAAATCAAATTACTTTGCATATATGCTGTTAGAAAATCTTAAAAACTATTTTTATGTAACATTTTTTTTCAATTTTAACCCGAAAAAGGGTAATTTTTTAATTTTAACCCGAAAAAGGGTAATTTTTTAATTGTAACCCGAAAAAGGGTTATTTTGCAATTTTAACACGAAAAAGGGTTATTTTGCAATTTTTTAAGAATATTTTGATTTTTTCAATTTTTTATTATTATTTTTTATTATTTATTGTTGTTTTTTCAATTTTTAGTTAGTAACTTATAATATTGTGTCTCATTTTAAGTGTCATTAAAATCAAATGTTTTTAACTTAATAATTTTAACATTTCCTAATTTATAACGAAACATCTTCTATTATATTAAGTTAACAAATTTCGAAAAACGACACCGACCCCGTGACCTCGACACCGTCCTTGAAAAATCTATTTTCAATTATTTTCAAATAAATCAAAATACTTTGCATATATGCTGTTAGAAAGTCTTACAATCTATTTTTATGTAACATTTTTTTTCGATTTTAACCCGAAAAAGGGTTATTTTGCAATTTTTTAAGAATTTTTTGATTTTTTCAATTTTTTATTATTATTTTTTATTATTTATTGTTGTTTTTTCAATTTTTAGTTAGTAACCTATAATATTGTGTCTAATTTTAAGTGTCATTAAAATCAAATGTTTTTAACTTAATAATTTTAACATTTCTTAATTTAAAACGAAACATCTTCTATTATATTAAGTTAACAAATTTCGAAAAACGACACCGACCCCGTGACCTCGACACCGTCCTTGAAAAATCTATTTTCAATTATTTTCAAATAAATCAAATTACTTTGCATATATGCTGTTAGAAAATCTTACAAACTATTTTTATGAAACATTTTTTTTCAATTTTAACCCAAAAAAGGGTCATTTTGCAATTTTTTAAGTATTTTTTAATTTTTTCAATTTTTTATTATTATTTTTTATTATTTATTGTTGTTTTTTCAATTTTTAGTTAGTAACCTATAATATTGTGTCTAATTTTAAGTGTCATTAAAATCAAATGTTTTTAACTTAATAATTTTAACATTTCTTAATTTAAAACGAAATGTCTTCTATTATATTAAGTTAACAAATTTCGAAAAACGACACCGACCCCGTGACCTCGACACCGTCCTTGACAAATCTATTTTCAATTATTTTCAAATAAATCAAAATACTTTGCATATATGCTGCTAGAAAATTTTACAAACTATTTTTATGTAACATCTTTTTTCAATTTCAACCCGAAAAAGGGTTATTTTGCAATTTTTTAAGAATTTTTTGATTTTTTCAATTTTTTATTATTTATTGTTGTTTTTTCAATTTTTAGTTAGTAACCTATAATATTGTGTCTCATTTTAAGTGTCATTAAAATCAAATGTTTTTAACTTAATAATTTTAACATTTCCTAATTTAAAACGAAACATCTTCTATTATATTAAGTTAACAAATTTCGAAAAACGACACCGACCCCGTGACCTCGACACCGTCCTTGAAAAATCTATTTTCAATTATTTTCAAATAAATCAAAATACTTTGCATATATGCTGTTAGAAAATCTTACAAACTATTTTTATGTAACATCTTTTTTCAATTTTAACCCGAAAAAGGGTTATTTTTCGATTTTAACCCGGAAAAGGGTTATTTTGCAATTTTTTAAGAATTTTTTGATTTTTTCAATTTTTTATTATTATTTTTTATTATTTATTGTTGTTTTTTCAATTTTTAGTTAGTAACCTATAATATTGTGTCTAATTTTAAGTGTCATTAAAATCAAATGTTTTTAACTTAATAATTTTAACATTTCTTAATTTAAAACGAAACATCTTCTATTATATTAAGTTAACAAATTTCGAAAAACGACACCGACCCCGTGACCTCGACACCGTCCTTGAAAAATCTATTTTCAATTATTTTCAAATAAATCAAAATACTTTGCATATATGCTGTTAGAAAGTCTTACAAACTATTTTTATGTAACATTTTTTTTCGATTTTAACCCGAAAAAGGGTTATTTTGCAATTTTTTAAGAATTTTTTGATTTTTTCAATTTTTTATTATTATTTTTTATTATTTATTGTTGTTTTTTCAATTTTTAGTTAGTAACCTATAATATTGTGTCTAATTTTAAGTGTCATTAAAATCAAATGTTTTTAACTTAATAATTTTAACATTTCTTAATTTAAAACGAAACATCTTCTATTATATTAAGTTAACAAATTTCGAAAAACAACACCGACCCCGTGACCTCGACACCGTCCTTGAAAAATTTATTTTCAATTATTTTCAAATAAATCAAATTACTTTGCATATATGCTGTTAGAAAATCTTAAAAACTATTTTTATGTAACATTTTTTTTCAATTTTAACCCGAAAAAGGGTAATTTTTTAATTTTAACCCGAAAAAGGGTAATTTTTTAATTGTAATCCGAAAAAGGGTTATTTTGCAATTTTAACCCGAAAAAGGGTTATTTTGCAATTTTTAAGAATGTTTTGATTTTTTCAATTTTTTATTATTATTTTTTATTAGGGGAATAGTGTCAGGGTTGGACACAGTTTTGGTTTTTTGTTTATAAATATTTTGTTTAGATAAATTCAGTCAATTGTGGTATATGGGTGGAAAGATCTACAAAAGAGGAACACTTTTGCTGTGGACCGTAAATTGATTGGTCCAAAATTAAAAAAGTTATAAACATTTAAAAAAAAAAAAAAATCTAGTCAGGGTTGGACTTTTCAGTCAGGGTTGGACACTTTTTGAAAATCGAAACGCATTATTGGTAAAAACGTAAAATAACATTTGTAATGTTTTTTATTCTTATTTTTTCATGTTTATCTTTACTTATTGTTTACAAATTGTAAAGCTTCATGGGTTTAAAAAAGGAATGAACTCAAATTATAAAAAATAACGCTTTATTGTTCCAAATAACTCAATGAAATGATGAACAAAAGTTATACAATTTAAGTATTATTTTTCTAATATCTTTGGCACAATTTTGCACTGAAATATCAATAAAATAAAATTTATTTATAAATTGTGTCAAATTCATAATAAATATGGGTGTCCAACCCTAACTGTATAAAGTGTCCAACCCTAACTAGAAGCATCATTTTCGAATTGTGCTAACCATAACTAGACATGTGTCGCGATTCGATTTTTCACTTTTTTTCTTCTTAAATTATGTACCCCACAATACATTCAATAAGCTTATCTTGCCGAATTCTTGCTTTTTTTACACATTTTTTAGATTTATTCACAAGTCAAACAAAACTTTTTTTGTCTCTTCGATTGCACTGAAGTCACCAGAGACGCTACTTTTGATTCTCCAAAAATGTAATGCCACAAAAAGTTAGCTAATACTACTTGAAGATTCGTCACGTACGCACACAGGTGGCGCTAGTGTTCTTATTTAAAAAAAGCCAAGTGTCCAACCCTGACAAGTGTCCAACCATGACACTATTCCCCTAATTATTGTTGTTTTTTCAATTTTTAGTTAATAACCTATAATATTGTGTCTAATTTTAAGTGTCATTAAAATCAAATGTTTTTAACTTAATAATTTTAACATTTCTTAATTTAAAACGAAACATCTTCTATTATATTAAGTTAACAAATTTCGAAAAACGACACCGACCCCGTGACCTCGACACCGTCCTTGAAAAATCTATTTTCAATTATTTTCAAATAAATCAAAATACTTTGCATATATGCTGCTAGAAAATCTTACAAACTATTTTTATGTAACATCTTTTTTCAATTTTAACCCGAAAAAGGGTTATTTTGCAATTTTTTAAGAATTTTTTGATTTTTTCAATTTTTTATTATTTATTGTTGTTTTTTCAATTTTTAGTTAGTAACCTATAATATTGTGTCTCATTTTAATTGTCATTAAAATCAAATGTTTTTAACTTAATAATTTTAACATTTCCTAATTTAAAACGAAACATCTTCTATTATATTAAGTTAACAAATTTCAAAAAACGACACCGACCCCGTGACCTCGACACCGTCCTTGAAAAATCTATTTTCAATTATTTTCAAATAAATCAAAATACTTTGCATATATGCTGTTAGAAAATCTTACAAACTATTTTTATGTAACATCTTTTTTCAATTTTAACCCGAAAAAGGGTTATTTTTCGATTTTAACCCAAAAAAGGGTCATTTTGCAATTTTTTAAGAATTTTTTAATTTTTTCAATTTTTTATTATTATTTTTTATTATTTATTGTTGTTTTTTCAATTTTTAGTTAGTAACCTATAATATTGTGTCTAATTTTAAGTGTCATTAAAATCAAATGTTTTTAACTTAATAATTTTAACATTTCTTAATTTAAAACGAAATGTCTTCTATTATATTAAGTTAACAAATTTCGAAAAACGACACCGACCCCGTGACCTCGACACCGTCCTTGAAAAATCTATTTTCAATTATTTTCAAATAAATCAAATTACTTTGCATATATGCTGTTAGAAAATCTTAAAAACTATTTTTATGTAACATTTTTTTTTCAATTTTAACCCGAAAAAGGGTAATTTTTTAATTGTAACCCGAAAAAGGGTTATTTTGCAATTTTAACCCGAAAAAGGGTTATTTTGCAATTTTTAAGAATGTTTTGATTTTTTCAATTTTTTATTATTATTTTTTATTAATTATTGTTGTTTTTTCAATTTTTAGTTAATAACCTATAATATTGTGTCTAATTTTAAGTGTCATTAAAATCAAATGTTTTTAACTTAATAATTTTAACATTTCTTAATTTAAAACGAAACATCTTCTATTATATTAAGTTAACAAATTTCGAAAAACGACACCGACCCCGTGACCTCGACACCGTCCTTGAAAAATCTATTTTCAATTATTTTCAAATAAATCAAATTACTTTGCATATATGCTGTTAGAAAATCTTAAAAACTATTTTTATGTAACATTTTTTTTTCAATTTTAACCCGAAAAAGGGTAATTTTTTAATTGTAACCCGAAAAAGGGTTATTTTGCAATTTTAACCCGAAAAAGGGTTATTTTGCAATTTTTAAGAATGTTTTGATTTTTTCAATTTTTTATTATTATTTTTTATTAATTATTGTTGTTTTTTCAATTTTTAGTTAATAACCTATAATATTGTGTCTAATTTTAAGTGTCATTAAAATCAAATGTTTTTAACTTAATAATTTTAACATTTCTTAATTTAAAACGAAATGTCTTCTATTATATTAAGTTAACAAATTTCGAAAAACGACACCGACCCCGTGCAGAGTTGCCAATGACCCTACCTAAACGCTACTGCGCTTGCGCTACAACAACTCTCTTATAGGTCGAAAAAAGCGCGCTTATATAAAATGCTTAATAATAAGAAAACGTTAATAGAGCAATATAAAACTATTTTCACTATTGAATTTATTTTTTTTTTGTTAATTATATGGCTTCTTAATAAAAAAATATTAATTTACTTAATGTACTTCAGTATGTAAAAATAATAATAATTATAATATTAATAATTTTATTATATTTATATCATTATTGTTATTATTTTTTATAAAATATATAATCTATTATTATTATTATCAATTTAATATTTATTAATTAATTATGTAATATATTATTTATTTTTATTATATTATCATTAAATTGTTATTAATTAATTATCAATGATATATACATAGATATTTTTTGAAAATTTTAGCGAAATTTTTTTGTACTTTTTTATATAAGGAAAATTTGAATTGGGGAAAAAGTAGAAAAAAAATTCGATTTATTTTTTTGAAATATATAGATGTAATACATTCATAGATATTTAATAATAATTTATTGAAAATAATGATAATAATAATAAATATTATATTGATGATAATAATAATAGATTATGAATATTTTATTTAAAAAATAATTACAATAATGATATAAATATAATAAAATTATTATTATTATTATTATATACTTAAGTATATTAAGGAAATTAGTTTTATTTTTATTAGGAAGCAATATAATTAAAAAAAATTTAATAGTGAAAATATTTTTATATTGCTTTATTAAAGTTTTCTTATTTTTAAGCATTTTATATAAGCGCGCTTTTTTCGACCTATAAGAGAGTTGTCTTAGCGCAAGCGCAGTAGCGTTTAGGTAGGGTCATTGGCAACTCTGACCCCGTGACCTCGACACCGTCCTTGAAAAATCTATTTTTAATTATTTTCAAATAAATCAAATTACTTTGCATATATGCTGTTAGAAAATCTTAAAAACTATTTTTATGTAACATTTTTTTTTCAATTTTAACCCGAAAAAGGGTAATTTTTTAATTGTAACCCGAAAAAGGGTTATTTTGCAATTTTAACCCGAAAAAGGGTTATTTTGCAATTTTTAAGAATGTTTTGATTTTTTCAATTTTTTATTATTATTTTTTATTAATTATTGTTGTTTTTTCAATTTTTAGTTAATAACCTATAATATTGTGTCTAATTTTAAGTGTCATTAAAATCAAATGTTTTTAACTTAATAATTTTAACATTTTTTAATTTAAAACGAAACATCTTCTATTATATTAAGTTAACAAATTTCGAAAAACGACACCGACCCCGTGACCTCGACACCGTCCTTGAAAAATTTATTTTCAATTATTTTCAAATAAATCAAAATACTTTGCATATATGCTGCTAGAAAATCTTACAAACTATTTTTATGTAACATCTTTTTTCAATTTTAACCCGAAAAAGGGTTATTTTGCAATTTTTTAAGAATTTTTTGATTTTTTCAATTTTTTATTATTTATTGTTGTTTTTTCAATTTTTAGTTAGTAACCTATAATATTGTGTCTCATTTTAAGTGTCATTAAAATCAAATGTTTTTAACTTAATAATTTTAACATTTCCTAATTTAAAACGAAACATCTTCTATTATATTAAGTTAACAAATTTCGAAAAACGACACCGACCCCGTGACCTCGACACCGTCCTAGAAAAATCTATTTTCAATTATTTTCAAATAAATCAAAATACTTTGCATATATGCTGTTAGAAAATCTTACAAACTATTTTTATGTAACATCTTTTTTCAATTTTAACCCGAAAAAGGGTTATTTTTCGATTTTAACCCGAAAAAGGGTTATTTTGCAATTTTTTAAGAATTTTTTGATTTTTTCAATTTTTTATTATTATTTTTTATTATTTACTGTTGTTTTTGCAATTTTTAGTTAGTAACCTATAATATTGTGTCTAATTTTAAGTGTCATTAAAATCAAATGTTTTTAACTTAATAATTTTAACATTTCTTAATTTAAAACGAAACATCTTCTATTATATTAAGTTAACAAATTTCGAAAAACGACACCGACCCCGTGACCTCGACACCGTCCTTGAAAAATCTATTTTCAATTATTTTCAAATAAATCAAAATACTTTGCATATATGCTGTTAGAAAGTCTTACAAACTATTTTTCTGTAACATTTTTTTTCAATTTTAACCCAAAAAAGGGTCATTTTGCAATTTTTTAAGAATATTTTAATTTTTTCAATTTTTTATTATTATTTTTTATTATTTATTGTTGTTTTTTCAATTTTTAGTTAGTAACCTATAATATTGTGTCTAATTTTAAGTGTCATTAAAATCAAATGTTTTTAACTTAATAATTTTAACATTTCTTAATTTAAAACGAAATGTCTTCTATTATATTAAGTTAACAAATTTCGAAAAACGACACCGACCCCGTGACCTCGACACCGTCCTTGAAAAATCTATTTTCAATTATTTTCAAATAAATCAAATTACTTTGCATATATGCTGTTAGAAAATCTTAAAAACTATTTTTATGTAACATTTTTTTTCAATTTTAACCCGAAAAAGGGTAATTTTTTAATTTTAACCCGAAAAAGGGTAATTTTTTAATTGTAACCCGAAAAAGGGTTATTTTGCAATTTTAACACGAAAAAGGGTTATTTTGCAATTTTTTAAGAATATTTTGATTTTTTCAATTTTTTATTATTATTTTTTATTATTTATTGTTGTTTTTTCAATTTATAGTTAGTAACTTATAATATTGTGTCTCATTTTAAGTGTCATTAAAATCAAATGTTTTTAACTTAATAATTTTAACATTTCCTAATTTATAACGAAACATCTTCTATTATATTAAGTTAACAAATTTCGAAAAACGACACCGACCCCGTGACCTCGACACCGTCCTTGAAAAATCTATTTTCAATTATTTTCAAATAAATCAAAATACTTTGCATATATGCTGTTAGAAAGTCTTACAATCTATTTTTATGTAACATTTTTTTTCGATTTTAACCCGAAAAAGGGTTATTTTGCAATTTTTTAAGAATTTTTTGATTTTTTCAATTTTTTATTATTATTTTTTATTATTTATTGTTGTTTTTTCAATTTTTAGTTAGTAACCTATAATATTGTGTCTAATTTTAAGTGTCATTAAAATCAAATGTTTTTAACTTAATAATTTTAACATTTCTTAATTTAAAACGAAACATCTTCTATTATATTAAGTTAACAAATTTCGAAAAACGACACCGACCCCGTGACCTCGACACCGTCCTTGAAAAATCTATTTTCAATTATTTTCAAATAAATCAAATTACTTTGCATATATGCTGTTAGAAAATCTTACAAACTATTTTTATGAAACATTTTTTTTCAATTTTAACCCAAAAAAGGGTCATTTTGCAATTTTTTAAGTATTTTTTAATTTTTTCAATTTTTTATTATTATTTTTTATTATTTATTGTTGTTTTTTCAATTTTTAGTTAGTAACCTATAATATTGTGTCTAATTTTAAGTGTCATTAAAATCAAATGTTTTTAACTTAATAATTTTAACATTTCTTAATT
The DNA here is from genome assembly GCF_019393585.1 of Leptopilina boulardi. Taxonomy (NCBI): domain Eukaryota; kingdom Metazoa; phylum Arthropoda; class Insecta; order Hymenoptera; family Figitidae; genus Leptopilina; species Leptopilina boulardi. Next base: position 120,304 of record NW_026137858.1, read on the forward strand.
TAAAACGAAATGTCTTCTATTATATTAAGTTAACAAATTTCGAAAAACGACACCGACCCCGTGACCTCGACACCGTCCTTGACAAATCTATTTTCAATTATTTTCAAATAAATCAAAATACTTTGCATATATGCTGCTAGAAAATTTTACAAACTATTTTTATGTAACATCTTTTTTCAATTTCAACCCGAAAAAGGGTTATTTTGCAATTTTTTAAGAATTTTTTGATTTTTTCAATTTTTTATTATTTATTGTTGTTTTTTCAATTTTTAGTTAGTAACCTATAATATTGTGTCTCATTTTAAGTGTCATTAAAATCGAATGTTTTTAACTTAATAATTTTAACATTTCCTAATTTAAAACGAAACATCTTCTATTATATTAAGTTAACAAATTTCGAAAAACGACACCGACCCCGTGACCTCGACACCGTCCTTGAAAAATCTATTTTCAATTATTTTCAAATAAATCAAAATACTTTGCATATATGCTGTTAGAAAATCTTACAAACTATTTTTATGTAACATCTTTTTTCAATTTTAACCCGAAAAAGGGTTATTTTTCGATTTTAACCCGGAAAAGGGTTATTTTGCAATTTTTTAAGAATTTTTTGATTTTTTCAATTTTTTATTATTATTTTTTATTATTTATTGTTGTTTTTTCAATTTTTAGTTAGTAACCTATAATATTGTGTCTAATTTTAAGTGTCATTAAAATCAAATGTTTTTAACTTAATAATTTTAACATTTCTTAATTTAAAACGAAACATCTTCTATTATATTAAGTTAACAAATTTCGAAAAACGACACCGACCCCGTGACCTCGACACCGTCCTTGAAAAATCTATTTTCAATTATTTTCAAATAAATCAAAATACTTTGCATATATGCTGTTAGAAAGTCTTACAAACTATTTTTATGTAACATTTTTTTTCGATTTTAACCCGAAAAAGGGTTATTTTGCAATTTTTTAAGAATTTTTTGATTTTTTCAATTTTTTATTATTATTTTTTATTATTTATTGTTGTTTTTTCAATTTTTAGTTAGTAACCTATAATATTGTGTCTAATTTTAAGTGTCATTAAAATCAAATGTTTTTAACTTAATAATTTTAACATTTCTTAATTTAAAACGAAACATCTTCTATTATATTAAGTTAACAAATTTCGAAAAACAACACCGACCCCGTGACCTCGACACCGTCCTTGAAAAATCTATTTTCAATTATTTTCAAATAAATCAAATTACTTTGCATATATGCTGTTAGAAAATCTTAAAAACTATTTTTATGTAACATTTTTTTTTCAATTTTAACCCGAAAAAGGGTAATTTTTTAATTTTAACCCGAAAAAGGGTAATTTTTTAATTGTAATCCGAAAAAGGGTTATTTTGCAATTTTAACCCGAAAAAGGGTTATTTTGCAATTTTTAAGAATGTTTTGATTTTTTCAATTTTTTATTATTATTTTTTATTAGGGGAATAGTGTCAGGGTTGGACACAGTTTTGGTTTTTTGTTTATAAATATTTTGTTTAGATAAATTCAGTCAATTGTGGTATATGGGTGGAAAGATCTACAAAAGAGGAACACTTTTGCTGTGGACCGTAAATTGATTGGTCCAAAATTAAAAAAGTTATAAACATTTAAAAAAAAAAAAAAATCTAGTCAGGGTTGGACTTTTCAGTCAGGGTTGGACACTTTTTGAAAATCGAAACGCATTATTGGTAAAAACGTAAAATAACATTTGTAATGTTTTTTATTCTTATTTTTTCATGTTTATCTTTACTTATTGTTTACAAATTGTAAAGCTTCATGGGTTTAAAAAAGGAATGAACTCAAATTATAAAAAATAACGCTTTATTGTTCCAAATAACTCAATGAAATGATGAACAAAAGTTATACAATTTAAGTATTATTTTTCTAATATCTTTGGCACAATTTTGCACTGAAATATCAATAAAATAAAATTTATTTATAAATTGTGTCAAATTCATAATAAATATGGGTGTCCAACCCTAACTGTATAAAGTGTCCAACCCTAACTAGAAGCATCATTTTCGAATTGTGCTAACCATAACTAGACATGTGTCGCGATTCGATTTTTCACTTTTTTTCTTCTTAAATTATGTACCCCACAATACATTCAATAAGCTTATCTTGCCGAATTCTTGCTTTTTTTACACATTTTTTAGATTTATTCACAAGTCAAACAAAACTTTTTTTGTCTCTTCGATTGCACTGAAGTCACCAGAGACGCTACTTTTGATTCTCCAAAAATGTAATGCCACAAAAAGTTAGCTAATACTACTTGAAGATTCGTCACGTACGCACACAGGTGGCGCTAGTGTTCTTATTTAAAAAAAGCCAAGTGTCCAACCCTGACAAGTGTCCAACCATGACACTATTCCCCTAATTATTGTTGTTTTTTCAATTTTTAGTTAATAACCTATAATATTGTGTCTAATTTTAAGTGTCATTAAAATCAAATGTTTTTAACTTAATAATTTTAACATTTCTTAATTTAAAACGAAACATCTTCTATTATATTAAGTTAACAAATTTCGAAAAACGACACCGACCCCGTGACCTCGACACCGTCCTTGAAAAATCTATTTTCAATTATTTTCAAATAAATCAAAATACTTTGCATATATGCTGCTAGAAAATCTTACAAACTATTTTTATGTAACATCTTTTTTCAATTTTAACCCGAAAAAGGGTTATTTTGCAATTTTTTAAGAATTTTTTGATTTTTTCAATTTTTTATTATTTATTGTTGTTTTTTCAATTTTTAGTTAGTAACCTATAATATTGTGTCTCATTTTAATTGTCATTAAAATCAAATGTTTTTAACTTAATAATTTTAACATTTCCTAATTTAAAACGAAACATCTTCTATTATATTAAGTTAACAAATTTCAAAAAACGACACCGACCCCGTGACCTCGACACCGTCCTTGAAAAATCTATTTTCAATTATTTTCAAATAAATCAAAATACTTTGCATATATGCTGTTAGAAAATCTTACAAACTATTTTTATGTAACATCTTTTTTCAATTTTAACCCGAAAAAGGGTTATTTTTCG